>NW_028168968.1:0-18951 GCF_963971535.1 Notolepis coatsorum | reverse complement strand
GGGTCCAGCCACTTCATCCTCTAGAGAGGAGAGAGAGATCGGGTCCAGCCCCCTCATCCTCTAGAGAGGAGAGAGATCGGGGTCCAGCCCCCTCATCCTAGAGAGGAGAGAGATCGGGGTCCAGCCGCTTCATCCTCTAGAGAGGAGAGAGATCGGGGTCCAGCCGCTTCATCCTCTAGAGAGGAGAGAGATCGGGGTCCAGCCCCCTCATCCTCTAGAGAGGAGAGAGATCGGGGTCCAGCCGGCTTCATCCTCTAGAGAGGAGAGGGATCGGGGTCCAGCCGCTTCATCCTCTAGTCTAGAGAGGAGAGAGATCGGGGTCCAGCCCCCTCATCCTCTAGAGAGGAGAGAGATCGGGGTCCAGCCCCCTCATCCTCTAGTGAACGTGAACACGTGTTTTCATGGAGATGGATCTATTTCACTCACTCACACAGAGCAGAGGACATTTTTGCTATGTTGTTACTGTTTGGAGCAGGTTTTAGCTACTGTGAGTTGAGTTATTGAGTTTCGATTTAACTTATAATTTGTCCTGTAAATGTGCCCGAGTCTAAATGAAGCATACCCATGCAAACAGAGCAGTGGCGGCTCGCCACTAGGGGCGTTCGGGCGCCGCCCCCCCTCAGGCCCTACCCTGGTTATATGAGAGAACAAGAAAAATAAGTTTTTAGTTTTTTGTTTTATAGCCCTATAAATAATATAAACATGTTTAAAATTAATAATATTTACTAATTTTAAGTATGTTTGTGTTTCCAATGCACAATATAACGTTATTATATAAAAAAAAAAAATACTCGTTTTCTTGAACAGGAAGTGACTCACTTTTATTTTTTTTTATAATTTTTTTGTATTTCTCGGGCTAGACGCGATAGCGCTCTGAGTGCGCGTCACGGTTTGATCGCTGTATCCGTCGCAGCCAATCAGTGCGTAACGCGTTGTGCGTTGAAATATGACTATTATGTTGGAATCCGGGCGCGATTTGAAGCGGTCTAGCCAGTAGCGTCAAGAATTTCTGTAGCCGCATTTCGCGGAGACGCTCTCTGATTGGCCGACGCCAGTATTTTTTTCCGTAGCAGAATTTCACAGAGACGATCTCTGATTGGCCGAATCCAATTTCTAGTGTTCCAATTCTAGCTTATTCCTAGGTTGGTCCGTTGGTGGTAGAGATAGTTGTGGTGTTGTGAGATGCAGCTGTTTGTCTTAGAGCGTGCCGTGACTGCAAGTTCTTTAGACTGTTAAGCTTAGGCACTCTTTCAAAGTTGGTTAAGGTTAGAGTTTGTCTTAGAGCATGGCGATAGAACGCCAGGTAGTTTGCAGTCTGTTCGACGCGGAAATGGACAAAGGAATGAAGTACTTGTGTTGTGTTGTGCTAACTGCTAACAAGCTAACACTTGGCTAACAAGCTATATGGCGGATGCAGTCTGGACACAGTGGACAGTGGTCTGGAATACATCAACAGTGGATTATACACTTTATCAAGGCAAGCCCTCCTGCCCTGGACGTGTCAACTAAACAGTGAGTCTCTCTCTCTCTCTCTCTCTCTCTCTCTCTCTCTCTCTCTCTCTCTCTCTCTCTCTCTCTCTCTCTCTCTCTCTCTCTCTCTCTCTCTCTCTCTCTCTCTCTCTCTCTCTCTCTCTCTCTTTCTTTTGGATTGAAAATACGTGGATTATGGCTTGTTCAATATCGTCTATGTTTGAATGAATGAATGAATGAAAACTTTATTAACAGATTGCAGAATGGGTACAATACAGTACGGCTCAATACACACAATTGTTAAGGGGATGCAGACCAGAGAAAGACGTTTGTCTTGTTTACATCAGGGTCCCAGATTTTCGATTCATATCGATAGTTTAATAGCTAGCCTTGGCTCGTTTAACAATATGCAAAATATGTGTACAGCCCTGTACTCATACTGAAGTTATTCTTGGTATATAATAGGTCTGATTGTGTAACTAATCGATTCCACGTCGCGCTGTGTGTGAGAGAGAGAAGGAGAGAGGGAGAGATCTGCGTGTGTTTGGAGACGGAGCGAGTTTTGTTTCTAACTTTTCTATTTATATATTGTGTTTCAAGTTGTGAATTAGACTATACTTTATTTGACTGGTTGTGTGTTGTTGTAGTAACAGCTGAGCGACTCGTTCATAAGAGCCGATTCATTGCCGTGAGCGTGAGTCGAATCGCTCACGTCTTGCCATGAGTCGGTTGCGTGGTACTGTACATGTTTGCAAAATGTTTTGGTATAGCGCCCCTAGTGGAGAGAGAACCAGCAGCCGCTACTGAAACAGAGGTGTACACACACACACACACAGACACAGACACACACACACACACACACACACACACACACACACACACACACACACACACACACACACACACACACACACACACACACACACACACACACACACACACACACACACACACACACACACACACACACACACACACACACACACACACACACACACACACACATACTTTCATATACAACCACTTCATACCGCTCTCCACAACTATAGAGTTAGAGTTACAGTTACCTTGTTTACTGTCTCCTCTCTCTCTTTCTCTCTCTCTCTCTCTCTCTCTCTCTCTCACACACACACACACACACACACGCACACACACACACACACACACACGCACACACGAGCATAGCCCTGCCCTGAAGCCAATCGTATTTCAAGATAAATCTCTCTCCTCTCGTTCTTCCTGTCTCGGTATCCTGAGCCGCGAGACACTGAATGGACCACAGGGAAAGTTGATCTCACACACATACACACACACACACACACACACACACACACACACACACACACACACACACACACACACACACACACACACACACACACACACACACACACACACAGACACAGACACAGACACACACACACACACACACACACACACACACACACACACACACACACACACACACACACACACACACACACACACACACACACGGCGTGTGGTCCCACCATCTTGTCTGGGTTCTCAGCGTGCTTACTGATGCTTCAACAGGTCTGAAGGTCAGAGTCTTAGGTTCAGTCTCTCTGCTCTCATCATGAAGTCATAACGGTCTCACATCTCTTCTCCGCTTCTCCTCTCCTTGTTCCCTTCTTTTACCATTCATCTTTGATGTTGTTACCTTTATAATCTCTTTCCCTCTCTCTCACTCTCTCTATTTCTCTCTCTCTCTCTCTCTCTCTCTCTCTCTCTCTCTCTCTCTCTCTCTCTCTCTCTCTCACAGACACACACACACAGACACACACACACACACACACACACACTTTCTCACTCATTATCTCTCACTCTCACACACTCTCTCTCTCACACACACACACACACTCTCTCCCTCACTCTCTTTCTTTCTCTCTCGTTCTCTCTCTCTCCCTCACTTTCTTTCTCTATCTTTCTCTCTCTTTCTCTCTTTCTCTCTCTAACACACTCTCTCTCTCACATATACTTTCTCACACACAAATCTGCTCTCTCTCTCTCTCTCTCTCTCTCTCTCTCTCTCTCTCTCTCTCTCCCTCTCTCTCTGTCTCTCTCTCCCTTTCCATTTTCTCTTTTCCCAGTTTCTCTTTTGCATAATTCAAATCAGAATCCTCAGAGGACGTAGCTCTTGACCCGCGTATGAAGGTCCTGATTGCTTTAATAGCTGTCCTTGGACAGCAAAGGTAGGCATTTACTGTAAGACACACTAGTGAGATGAGTGTGTGTGTGTGTCTGTGTGTGTGTGTGTGTGTGTGTGTGTGTGTGTGTGTGTGTGTGTGTGTGTGTGTGTGTGTGTGTGTGTGTGTGTGTGTGTGTGTGTGTGTGTGTGTGTGTGTGTGTGTGTGTGTGTGTGTGTGTGTGTGTGTGTGTGTGTGCGTAGGTGTGTGTGTGTGTGTGTGTGTGTGTGTGTGTGTGTGTGTGAGTGCGTGTGCGTGCGAGTACTGTGGTTGAGTTGAACAAATTGATCGAGTAACTGAACTAAACTTTTACCCCAATCTATTTCACACACACACACACACACACACACACACACACACACACACACACACACACACACACACACACACACACACACACACACACACACACACACACACACACACACACACACACACACACACACACACACACACACACACACACACACACACACACACACACACACACACACACGTGATGCAAAGGTTGCTGGTTCTATGGTGTCTGTTGGGCCACCCCCCGGGTATGAATCAGTGTATCTATTTACTGTACAGTATGTAGCAGGACAGTAAGGATGACCATATTCACCATATTCACCATATTCACCATATTCATTATAGCCTAGCCTTGTGTGACAGAGGCACAGCCACGCACACGGCTTCGCCTGCCGGCCGCAGGATGGTCCCAGTATTAGCCAAAGTCAGGAGCCCCTAAATAGGGTCAGATAGGGCCCAGGGTGGGGTTTGGATTGAGTCAGAATTAGGCCCACTATTCAAAGCTCCTGAAAGGCCCTGAGCCTCCTTTTCTCCACCAGCAAATTGGGAGGAAATCTGGCCATTGTGTAGAGTTTTGAAGTGGCTGGTGGCAGGGAGCTGCATGGTGCACCTATAGATCCACACAATGAGTCTGCAGACATCCAGTAGAGACGTTGAGATCTGAGCTGAAGACAGAGGAGTGCCTGGAGTAGCTGCTTCAGGAGGGAGAAAGGTCAGTTTGAGTGCTCGGTCAGCGAAGACCATTAATGGAAGGGACTTAAGGTTGTTGTGAGACTCCATTTTGAGCGAATGGATAGATATAGAGGAGGAAGATCAATCGTTTAAAGGGGAACTATTTTACTATTTCTTTCACTATTTGGGCACTTTTACACAATTCCTGTGAGTCTATGGAACACCTCTGTAAGGTTTTTTTCAAAAAAAAATGCATTGTTTTGTATTTCTAATCAAGTACTCAAAAACAGCATTTTTCTACCTCAAGATCTTAAGCCGTTTTGAGGCTGGGCTCCAACCACTGTGTGGCCTGGTGCCAACTGCCACATCAACTGCCACATTATTATGCAGCTGAGAAATCTCTGACATCACAGATATGCACATTTTCAGATGACTCAGTTCAGTGAGGGTGAATATTGTGAGAGGAGAATTGGAAGAATGCGCCAATATAAGAATCAGAGACATAGATCCTATTAATATAAGTCCACATAGCCAGGAAACAATGCTAAACACTGAAAAAGGCCATTTATAAAATAGTTCCACTTTAACTCAAATAACTCCTGTATTACCTAAAATGCCTGCTTCATCTCCATCAGGACAAGGAGTTTATTCTTCTTTTGCAGGCAATTATAACATCCAACGTGTTTTTCAGAACACTGAAAAGTGTGACTGAGATGATTTCACATGTGATTACACAATTCAACATTTCATTTCACATGTACACTAGTCACATGTAGCACTGTACACATGGAGTGAAGTATCCTTAGCACCATTCTACTGGTGGCAATAGGCAGCGTTTACGCTGTGCTCTTGTGTTGATCGTAATATCATTTCTCATGGAAATGCTGTTCTGTTATCTGCCACCAGGATTCGCAAAGACATTCTGGTGTGTTGGCAGGTTGGCTATCTGTCAATCTCTCTAAATATCTAAATCTAGATATCCATTAAAAACCTTTATCCCAGCAAATCTCTTACTGTAGTTACATCAATATTGTGCTGTCAGAACTGTCTAGTATTTGTAGGTTAACTCTAATCTTAGTATCTGCTTAGGAAATGCTTAGTTGTAAGTTGATCAATCTAGTGTGATCTATGCACAAAAAACAATTGCCTTTTTCAGCAGATCTTAGTTAGGACAAGATTGTAGTTAACCAGTGTTGTTGTGTTTATGTAAACTATTTTACAAATACAAGTCTTCTTCATATAAAGTAAACACAACATTACTTGTTCTAACTAATCTATCTAATGCTGAAATGCATAGATATTTACAGTACAATAAGGTTGACAGCTCTGAGAGCGCACAGCATTTTCAGTACAATACGAGGTTGGCTGCCAAATAGCGAACAACACTGCTTAATCACTGCTTTAATCATAACATTAAACAGTAGATCTAAATACTATTTATATATTTACCATTTGTAAGTGCTGTGTACTTCATCACCAATAGTCATCAAGTCCTCTTCTTGTTCGTAAATCAAACTTCAGAATCCAGAAAACTCCTTTTCTGCTGAAAAGTCCTCTAGTGTGACTCTTGCCGTTGTACCTGTTAAAGGCCAACCTTCATGTTGTATTTTTGTTCAATAAACAATGTGGACTAGGCCAACGGTGACTTTCATGAAGAAGGAAAAAAAAGTATTGAAATTGACCCAGTTTTAGCGTTTTTATCAAACATTTTGTCTGCCCAACACAATCACCACGCACGTGGATATTTTAATCAATGGTTCATAACGTGCGTGTGTAATCGAAATGATGTCGTCACAAGAGGTGCAGGGCACCAGGGGGCTCACCAGGGGGCGCTGAGAGTCACACACAGCTAGTGGCAGGCACTGAGAGCCTTGCTACTACTAGCCGAATGAAAATGTATCTGTTTCACCTAACAACACTATTGCTCCGTGATCATAGCCATCCATCTCTAAAGCTAACCACTATTTGTAAAAGCCACAACCACGTTACCATATTTGTAATAATGTAAATCATTGTGTCGTTGTACATATTGTGTACACCGTTATAAGCTAAAATAGCTTAGCTTGGTAGCTATTGTGCTAACAACATATCCCGACGGTTGGTTCTCTCCTCTCTGTACACCCCCGTCCCCACGGGTACCCTGCCGGAGAGCCCATGGACGCAACAACGGCGGCAGCCGTAGGGTGCTCGAGCCCGCCGTAACGCTAGTGGTACACGATAGCTATGAGCTAACTAACGCTACGGCCGCCGCTGTTGTCGCGTCCACAAGCTCCCCGGCAGGACACCCGGGAGGACGGGGGCACACAAAGAGGAGAGAACCACCCCAAATCGAGCACTCATGCCGGCCGACAAGCCGGACACCGGATGTTGGGCTTTAAGCCCTAGGGTACCCCAAGTTTAGTAGTCACGCAAGGAAATGACTAAATCCAGATTTATCACTGCCATTTGAAAGAGGAGATTTGGCCCTATGTATGACTTGGCCATAATAAGGTCATTTATAGGCCTGATGTTCTATATTATATATTCAAATGCATTATCATTCAAATTGTGTGTCCGGATGGCAGAATTCAGTACTGTATCTACAAATCCTTATGTTTAATCATCTTCCCTTTATTGATTTGCTTAGATTTTTTTTGTACACTTGATCTCAAGAAGGTGCTGAATGACCCAGTGAGCGAAATTCCTCCCACCTCAACATGATAACATGATGTATGACAGCAGAAAGCACCACACTCTACTCCACTGTCTCTGTAGCATCATGATAACATGATGTATGACAGCAGAAAGTACCACACTCTACTCCACTGTCTCTGTAGCATCATGATAACATGATGTATGACAGCAGAAAGTACCACACTCTACTCCACTGTCTCTGTAGCATCATGATAACATGATGTATGACAGCAGAAAGTACCACACTCTACTCCACTGTCTCTGTAGCATCATGATAACATGATGTATGACAGCAGAAAGTACCACACTCTACTCCACTGTCTCTGTAGCATCATGATAACATGATGTATGACAGCAGAAAGTACCACACTCTACTCCACTGTCTCTGTAGCATCATGATAACATGATGTATGAAATCAAAGAGCCAGTGGAATCACATACTGGACATATGGTACAGTAGGGCCGTGGGGACAAATAGGATGCTTTATTGTCATTGTACTTGATCAAATTAAATTAGGAATGTTACTCCTGATCAGTGCAGTTAAAACATGACAACTACAATACATATGCATCCCTCGGTGCTACACATATCACTCACACAGTAGCGATAGTTCCTCACAATACACATGTGATTGCTAAAAGTAATAATTAAAAGTGCAGGTCAGTATAAAACAGTGCATAGAAGACAGATATAAAAAGTACAAAAGTTATCAATAGATTATATTAGAAATTCCAATATAATATAATATCATGAATATAGCATATCAATGTGAATGTGTGAGTGATGATTATTGCACAGATGTGTGTATGGGTAGTGAGATGATTACTGTTTGCTAGTGTTTAGAATTCGTATGGACCAAGGAAAGAAACTGTTAGGGAGTCTGGAGGGAAAAATACAGGTGGTGTGCTGAGTGGGAGGAGTCACAGGTCAACCAGGTGATGTGCAGGGTGGGAGGAGTCACAGGTCAACCAGGTGATGTGCTGGGTGGGAGGAGTCACAGGTCAACCAGGTGATGTGCTGGGTGGGAGGAGTCACAGGTCAACCAGGTGATGTGCTGGGTGGGAGGAGTCACAGGTCAAACAGGTGGTGTGCTGGGTGGGAGGAGTCACAGGTCAACCAGGTGATGTGCTGGGTGGGAGGAGTCACAGGTCAACCAGGTGATGTGCTGGGTGGGAGGAGTCACAGGTCAACCAGGTGATGTGCAGGGTGGGAGGAGTCACAGGTCAACCAGGTGATGTGCAGGGTGGGAGGAGTCACAGGTCAACCAGGTGATGTGCTGGGTGGGAGGAGTCACATGTCAACCAGGTGATGTGCTGAGTGGGAGGAGTCACAGGTCAACCAGGTGATGTGCAGGGTGGGAGGAGTCACAGGTCAACCAGGTGATGTGCAGGGTGGGAGGAGTCACAGGTCAAACAGGTGATGTGCAGGGTGGGAGGAGTCACAGGTCAACCAGGTGATGTGCAGGGTGGGAGGAGTCACAGGTCAACCAGGTGATGTGCTGGGTGGGAGGAGTCACAGGTCAACCAGGTGATGTGCTGGGTGGGAGGAGTCACAGGTCAACCAGGTGATGTGCTGGGTGGGAGGAGTCACAGGTCAACCAGGTGATGTGCAGGGTGGGAGGAGTCACAGGTCAACCAGGTGATGTGCAGGGTGGGAGGAGTCACAGGTCAACCAGGTGATGTGCTGGGTGGGAGGAGTCACAGGTCAACCAGGTGATGTGCAGGGTGGGAGGAGTCACAGGTCAACCAGGTGATGTGCTGGGTGGGAGGAGTCACAGGTCAACCAGGTGATGTGCAGGGTGGGAGGAGTCACATGTCAAACAGGTGATGTGCTGGGTGGGAGGAGTCACAGTTCAAACAGGTGATGTGCTGGGTGGGAGGAGTCACAGTTCAACCAGGTGATGTGCAGGGTGGGAGGAGTCACAGTTCAAACAGGTGATGTGCTGGGTGGGAGGAGTCACAGGTCAACCAGGTGATGTGATGGGTGGGAGGAGTCACAGTTCAACCAGGTGATGTGCAGGGTGGGAGGAGTCACAGTTCAACCAGGTGATGTGATGGGTGGGAGGAGTCACAGTTCAACCAGGTGATGTGATGGGTGGGAGGAGTCACAGTTCAACCAGGTGATGTGCTGGGTGGGAGGAGTCACAGTTCAACCAGGTGATGTGATGGGTGGGAGGAGTCACAGTTCAACCAGGTGATGTGCTGGGTGGGAGGAGTCACAGTTCAACCAGGTGATGTGATGGGTGGGAGGAGTCACAGTTCAACCAGGTGATGTGCTGGGTGGGAGGAGTCACAGTTCAAACAGGTGATGTGATGGGTGGGAGGAGTCCGTGATAATATGTTTGCAGCAGCAGCTGTAGATGTCTTCCAAGGAGGGCAGAGTTAATGACCCCCTGGAGAGCTCTCTTGTCCGCAGCTGAGCACCCGGCCTACCACCCTGTGATGCTGTACGCCAGCATGCTTTCAATGGCGGAGAGGTGGAAGGCCACCAGCAGCTTTTGTTCCAAGTAGCCTCAGGAAGGGTAGACGCTGCTGTGCTTCTTCACTGTCGCCGGGCTGTCGGTGGACCAGGAGAGCTCCTCTGAACTGTGGATCCCCAGGAACGTCCCACACGGTCCCCATTCGTGTGGAGTGGAGCAGCGGCCATGCTGTGCCTCCTGAAGTCAATGATGGTGGTTTTTGACGTGTTAAGAGCCAGGTTATTGTCTGCACACCATACTGTCAGCTAGGGCTGACCCCTATTAGTAGATTAGTCGACTAATCGGTCGAAAGGAGCCGTAGTCGACTAGCCAACCTCTTAGTCGAATACAAAAAAAAATAAAAAAGAAAAGAGGCCTAGCAGCGTGGCTAACGCTAATGGCACGCATACCTACGAAAACAGGCACAGAGGCACTGAAAGAGGATTTCACCCATCTAATGAACACACTAGACTAGACAAATATCAAGATGTATCCATCAGTGGACCATTTGCATGCTTTTGCAGAGGACAAGAATCCTTCAGTCGACTCCTTCAGACATTAAGCACCCCCCACAGCCCAAATGAAATGATACAAAAAAAATTATAATAATTAAAAAATTAAAAATTAAAAAATATTATACTTAATTTTTTTTGTTTTTTTTGTTGACCAATAGTCGACTAACGGCAAATGTTGGCCAATCATAGTCGACCATCCAAATCCTTAGTCGGGGACAGCCCTACTGTCAGCTGTCTCGTCCCTCTGTAAGTGGTCTCATCACCTCCTGAGATGAGTCCCACCACAGTCGTGTCGTCCGCGGATTTGATGCCAGTGTTAGAGGGGTGGAATGGAGTGCAGTCATGGGTGTAGAGTGAGTAGGACAGGAGTGGTCTCAGCACACGGCCTTGTGGAGAGCAGGTGCTGAGTGAGAGAGAGGGAGGAGGAGGAGAGGTGTGGGCCAAGTTTCACTGTCTGTGGTCGGGTTGGTGAGGAAGTCCTTAATCCAGGTGCAGGTGGGTGGGCGGAGGCGTAGGTCCGGCAGTTTGCTGACCAGTATGTCTGGGATTCCGTGTAGTGTTGAATGCTGAGCTGTATAGTCTATGAAGAGCATTCTTACATAGCTGCCTGTGTGTTCGAGGTGGCTCAGCGCAGTGTGGAGGCCTAGGGGGTTCTAGGGTTAGAGAAATGTGGGCAGCTCGCAGAGTAGGGATGGAATCAAAATACATAAGAAAATCTTGGTGCTTCTGCTCTTCATTCAAACAGCTTGGTGTGTCTCTGCTCTACATTCAAACAGCTTGGTGTGTCTCTGCTCGACATTCAAACAGCTTGGTGTGTCTCTCTGCTCTACATTCAAACAGCTTGGTGTGTCTCTGCTCTACATTCAAACAGCTTGGTGTGTCTCTGCTCGACATTCAAACAGCTTGGTGTGTCTCTGCTCTACATTCAAACAGCTTGGTGTCTCTCTGCTCTACATTCAAACAGCTTGGTGTGTCTCTGCTCGACATTCAAACAGCTTGGTGTGTCTCTGCTCTACATTCAAACAGCTTGGTGTGTCTCTGCTCTACATTCAAACAGCTTGGTGTGTCTCTGCTCGACATTCAAACAGCTTGGTGTGTCTCTGCTCTACATTCAAACAGCTTGGTGTGTCTCTGCTCGACATTCAAACAGCTTGGTGTCTCTCTGCTCTACATTCAAACAGCTTGGTGTGTCTCTGCTCTACATTCAAACAGCTTGGTGTGTCTCTGCTCGACATTCAAACAGCTTGGTGTGTCTCTGCTCGACATTCAAACAGCTTGGTGTGTCTCTGCTCTACATTCAAACAGCTTGGTGTCTCTCTGCTCTACATTCAAACAGATTGGTGTCTCTCTGCTCTACATTCAAACAGCTTGGTGTCTCTCTGCTCTACATTCAAACAGCTTGGTGTGTCTCTGCTCTACATTCAAACAGCTTGGTGTGTCTCTGCTCTACATTCAAACAGCTTGGTGTCTCTCTGCTCTACATTCAAACAGCTTGGTGTCTCTCTGCTCTACATTCAAACAGCTTGGTGTGTCTCTGCTCTACATTCAAACAGCTTGGTGTGTCTCTGCTCGACATTCAAACAGCTTGGTGTGTCTCTGCTCGACATTCAAACAGCTTGGTGTGTCTCTGCTCTACATTCAAACAGCTTGGTGTCTCTCTGCTCTACATTCAAACAGATTGGTGTCTCTCTGCTCTACATTCAAACAGCTTGGTGTCTCTCTGCTCTACATTCAAACAGCTTGGTGTGTCTCTGCTCTACATTCAAACAGCTTGGTGTCTCTCTGCTCTACATTCAAACAGATTGGTGTCTCTCTGCTCTACATTCAAACAGCTTGGTGTCTCTCTGCTCGACATTCAAACAGCTTGGTGTGTCTCTGCTCTACATTCAAACAGCTTGGTGTCTCTCTGCTCTACATTCAAACAGATTGGTGTCTCTCTGCTCTACATTCAAACAGCTTGGTGTCTCTCTGCTCTACATTCAAACAGCTTGGTGTGTCTCTGCTCTACATTCAAACAGCTTGGTGTCTCTCTGCTCTACATTCAAACAGATTGGTGTCTCTCTGCTCTACATTCAAACAGCTTGGTGTCTCTCTGCTCGACATTCAAACAGCTTGGTGTGTCTCTGCTCTACATTCAAACAGCTTGGTGTCTCTGCTCTACATTCAAACAGCTTGGTGTGTCTCTGCTCGACATTCAAACAGCTTGGTGTCTCTGCTCTACATTCAAACAGCTTGGTGTGTCTCTGCTCTACATTCAAACAGCTTGGTGTGTCTCTGCTCTACATTCAAACAGCTTGGTGTGTCTCTGCTCTACATTCAACAGCTTGGTGTCTCTCTGCTCGACATTCAAACAGCTTGGTGTCTCTCTGCTCTACATTCAAACAGCTTGGTGTGTCTCTGCTCTACATTCAAACAGCTTGGTGTGTCTCTGCTCGACATTCAAACAGCTTGGTGTGTCTCTGCTCGACATTCAAACAGCTTGGTGTGTCTCTGCACCAACATTATGTCTCTCGTGTCCAGTCATTCCACTCCCGCTTCCTGTCTGTTTCAGGGGTTATTTTCTCTCTCTCTCTCTATCTATCTCTCTCTCTCTCTCTCTCTCTCTCTCTCTCTCTCTCTCTCTCTCTCTCTCTCTCTCTCTCTCTCTCTCTCTCTCTCTCTCTCTCTCTCTCTCTCTCTCTGTCTCCCCTCACTCGCTCTCACTCATTAATCAATGTCAAGCCATCCAACAACAAGGCCAGCATTCTTTCCCTGCCTGCCCCCTCAGTTCCTCGTATATGTCATTGTGCCTCCTTCCCCCCGCCCCCCGCCCCCCCCCCCCCCCCCCACTCCCCACCAACCCTAACTGCCACTCAGTCACTGCCAGGGAGCGCCAGGCCAGAGGAGCAGACAGAGGGAGGCTCACACAGAGCATCAGAAAGAGAAGAGGAGGCATTTCTTTTTTCCCTTCCACTCATCTCTCTCTCTCTCTCTCTCTCTCTCTCTCTCTCTCTCTCTCTCTCTCTCTCTCTCTCTCTCTCTCTCTCTCTCTCACTTTCTCTCTGTGGCTCAAGATCAAGAAGAAAGGGATGCATCGTTTACATAATTCATGGAGACACAGGAGAGAAAAAGGCCATTGAGGAAAAAGAAAGTTGCGATGTAGCGAGGATGGGTTGGGATGGGGGTGTTGCATGCCAGGCTTTGTACCACCCCCCCCCCCCCCCCCCCCCGCCCCCTCACCCCCTCACTCCCCACCCCTGTCCCATACAAACACTCATTGTCCCCCTGGTCACCATTAACCATACTGTATAGTTCAGCTGCCTATTATTTTCACCAAGGAAGCGTCCTCCCCCCCCCTCGCCTTGATACAAAATGAATCATGTCTTTAGGAAAACGGAGAGGAAATGCGTTTTGCTGACATATAGACGTGTTGACGGACAACACGGCGAAGAGTCATTAACAGGAACGAGTCACAACATCATCATGACAGGCACCCTTCAGTGCCAATGGAATTAAACTCCATTGGCATGAGATGGTGCTGACGTTGGCCATGCAGACACACACACACACAACACACACACACACACACAACACACACACACACACAGACACACACACACACACACACGCACACACACACACGTATACTGTACAGAGTGGCGTGCAGCTCATTCAGCATGTTTCTCCTCCTCTCCCGGGGCCTGCTGACATCACGCTAGGCTGTCTGTCTGTGTGCCTTATTGTCACATATGGAATATTTGCTGTGTTTTGGTATTTAAACCAGAAACATACATGAAATGAACCACAGACTCATTATCATCATCATCATCATCACCATCATCATCATCATCATCATCGTCATCATCATCATCATCATCATCATCATCATCATCATCTTCATCACCATCACCATCATCATCACCATCACCATACCCCGGGTGTTTTAACAGCCTATGTTTACTACACATCAAACAAGGAGACCATGTATCGCTTGAGCGGATATTTGTCTGTGTTTTGTTTATGAGAAATAAATGCAGATTTGGATCAAATCAACATTCAAATAAGAATAAATATTCTCTCTCTCTCTCTCTCTCTCTCTCTCTCTCTCTCTCTCTCTCTCTCTCTCTCTCTCTCTCTCTCTCCCAGACCTCCTTGGATGTGTTTGTAGCTGTAATAGATGCATGTCGTCATATTTCTACCCAAATAGAGCTTCAGTGGTTCAGGCCCAGTTTGGTGATGTACTGCTGGTCCCACGATTCAGGAAATAATATTGTGGCTGAAAAAGTTAATATTAAAAACATCCAAATAATCAAATGTGACTTTTCAGACCCATCGTCCGGTGTGAAATGAACTGCAGTGTAACTTTGGCTCAAAGTCATCTCAAAGATGTATTTCTTTACAAAATGTTAACGTATGATTTTTATGATTTTATTAGGATCCCCATTAGCTGATGCAAAACATCAGCTACTCTTCCTGGGGTCCACACATAACATATAAACATGACAACAGATAAGACAATTACAGACAAGCAACCAAGTGGTATTAAAAATCAGAAAGTGACAATATACTTTCTATCAAACGTATTACTATACATACCGCATTCCTAATCATATGGAACATGAATTCATGTCCTTTAGGGCAGAACCGAGAAAAGCTGAAGGTAAGGTAAGGTAGCGAAAAACAAAAGCAAAATCCGGTTCATACGTAACTTCTGACTGGAATTATATAGCAGCTACACGCCAGAGTGGCCGGTGCACAAGGGCATGCTGGGTATTGTAGTTATCTTGCTCAAACTCCAGTCATTATAAATGTTTTATTTTATTTAAAAACAGTGGTGTTTATTTGATGGCTTTTGTATTGCTGATAATCCATACAATGCAAGATATCTTCATAGAGGGCGAGTGAAAAAAGGCCAATGGGAAAATTAGTGTTCATCACACAGTGGGCAGAACCATCGTGACATTGTGAAAACTTGGGTTTGATCTGTGTTCATGCCTATTTCCCCAGTTAGCTGCAGGATACTTCCCAATTTCCCTGCCTGGACATTTAATATTTACACTTATGAATCTACAAGTAAACATTACAAGTAGGGGAGAACGGGGATAGTTGTCACACTTTTTACTCTAGTGTGAATTGCTCATCATCAAAACATCTTTCAATAGTCATTCCTACATTAAATTGAAGCTTAAGATGTTGGCTTGAAATGTGTATCCCTCTCATTTTCCAACGTATTGTAACAAAGAGTTAATCACCTCTGACACATTGTGACAACCAACCCCATCATGGGGATGGTTGTCACACACTATGGGGTTGGTTGTCACCATGTGTTTTAATTGGAAAAATCTTAAAAAAAGACAAGAACTAAATTTGAAAGTTTAATTGCATTGACAAGTTGACAAATACATAACTTAATGCATCTTAACATGAACATAAACAGGAAACACATATTTAGGCCATCCTATATAACAAAATAAGAACACAATAAATCGGCTAACAATAATAGCCTACACAACATGTGACAACCAACCCCAAAGAAAATGTGACGACCAACCCCAACTGGAATGTCTTGATAGCATCAAGGCTAACAGCCATCTAACAACTAGTTAGCTAGCTAACAACGACCTAAACTATAGCTATCCCTTCACACTTTTTAAGGGTAATAATTGTTTCATTATAAACCAATTGTGTAAAAGCCTAGAAGAATATGCTTCCCAGTGGGAAAAACGGGAAAAACATATTTAACACAACTAGACACAAAAATATAAAAGGATCAAACAAAATATCCACAACCAGGCCCTTGGCTAAGGGCACTATAGCTCCTAGGGGTGGGCATCGCCAGAGACCTCACGATACGATACTATTGCGATACTTGCGTCACGATACGATAGTATTGCGATACTGAATATATCGCGATACGCTGAGTATTTGGGAATATATATATTTTTTCAAGTACATTTTTTTTTTATGAATAATTAAATATCGATACAGTATCGCCAAGTATTGCAATACTACTACGTATCGATTTTTTCCCCACCCCTACTAGCTCCAGCACGGCTGTGTCTCTCTCCAAGCCTCCTTCTACTTCCCCCTGAGAGGAGCTTCCATCCCCGGCTTTATCCTGGAAGCTCCTCCTACAGGGACAAACCAAAAACACAATCAATCAATTAAGCAAAACATACATTATTTTACACATTAAATAGTTCTGTATAAGATGGATGCATCACTCCATACTGATCTACCATCACAAAACACTAAACAGTGTTTAGGGGGCGCTTCATAAGCCTATTCCCTTCTCATTATGAAAATCCCCCCCCCCCCCCTGTACTCTACCACACTTGGTTCCTTCCAAATCTCCCCTCCAGAAAAGGCTTTGGCCTCTCCCAGTTCCGGTTGGGCAGCCAGAGCCTCTAGAAGGAACCAAGTGGGAGCACAGACAAACAGGGTGTTCGTTAACACATTTATTTACTTTACATCCACATAACATGTTTATAATTTAACAGAAGGTTTGTCTTCTGTGCCTGGGTTCTACCAGTACCTATATACAAAATATAACAAAGCCAAAAAGCCTAAGCTAAATGTTTGGTAGCATGACCACATGTGGGGACCAGGGCTAAACCAATTAAGACTGTGAGGCAACCATTATAGGGCATGGGGTGGGGTAGCCCCATGACCGTTATGAACAAATGCCATCTAATCCCTGTCCATTCCCTGAGTGGTTCTCCCCCAAAAGAGGTGTGGCACGATCACAATCCTGGCGTGTTGCCGGTCTGATGAATCTTCTGCTTGTTTTCCAGGACCGGCCAGGGACAGGGGTGGAGTCGACTACTGAGCTCTATAAGGGAGGGCAATACCAGTTACTACTGAGCTCTATAAGGGAGGGCAATACCAGTTACTACTGAGCTCTATAAGGGAGGGCAATACCAGTTACTACTGAGCTCTATAAGGGAGTGCAATACCAGTTACTACTGAGCTCTATAAGGGAGGGCAGTTCCAGTTACTACTGAGCTCTATAAGGGAGGGGCAATACCAGTTACTACTGAGCTCTATAAGGGAGGGCAATACCAGTTACTACTGAGCTCTATAAGGGAGGGCAATACCAGTTACTGCTGAGCTCTATAAGGGAGGGCAATACCAGTTACTACTGAGCTCTATAAGGAGGGCAATACCAGTTACTACTGAGCTCTATAAGGGAGGGCAATACCAGTTACTACTGAGCTCTATAAGGGAGGGCCGTTCCAGTTACTACTGAGCTCTATAAGGGAGGGCAATACCAGTTACTACTGAGCTCTATAAGGGAGGGCAATACCAGTTACTACTGAGCTCTATAAGGGAGGGCAATACCAGTTACTGCTGAGCTCTATAAGGGAGGGCAATACCAGTTACTACTGAGCTCTATAAGGGAGGGCAATACCAGTTACTACTGAGCTCTATAAGGGAGGGCAATACCAGTTACTGCTGAGCTCTATAAGGGAGGGCAATACCAGTTACTACTGAGCTCTATAAGGAGGGCAATACCAGTTACTACTGAGCTCTATAAGGGAGGGCAATACCAGTTACTACTGAGCTCTATAAGGAGGGCAATACCAGTTACTACTGAGCTCTATAAGGGAGGGCAATACCAGTTACTACTGAGCTCTATAAGGGAGGGCCGTTCCAGTTACTACTGAGCTCTATAAGGGAGGGCAATACCAGTTACTACTGAGCTCTATAAGGGAGGGCAATACCAGTTACTGCTGAGCTCTATAAGGGAGGGCAATACCAGTTACTACTGAGCTCTATAAGGGAGGGCAATACCAGTTACTACTGAGCTCTATAAGGGAGGGCAATACTAGTTACTACTGAGCTCTATAAGGGAGGGCAATACTAGTTACTACTGAGCTCTATAAGGGAGGGCAATACCAGTTACTACTGAGCTCTATAAGGGAGGGCCGTTCCAGTTTACTACTGAGCTCTATAAGGGAGGGCAATACCAGTTACTACTGAGCTCTATAAGGGAGGGCAATACCAGTTACTGCTGAGCTCTATAAGGGAGGGCAATACCAGTTACTACTGAGCTCTATAAGGGAGGGCAATACCAGTTACTACTGAGCTCTATAAGGGAGGGCAATACCAGTTACTACTGAGCTCTATAAGGGAGGGCAATACCAAGGGAGGGCAATACCAGTTACTACTGAGCTCTATAAGGGAGGGCAATACCAGTTACTACTGAGCTCTATAAGGGAGGGCAATACCAAGGGAGGGCAATACCAGTTACTACTGAGCTCTATAAGGGAGGGCAATACCAAGGGAGGGCAATACCAGTTACTACTGAGCTCTATAAGGGAGGGCAATACCAAGGGAAAGCAATACCAGTTACTACTGAGCTCTATAAGGGAGGGCAATACCAAGGGAAAGCAATACCAGTTACTACTGAGCTCTATAAGGGAGGGCAATACCAAGGGAGGGCAATACCAGTTACTACTGAGCTCTATAAGGGAGGGCAATACCAAGGGAGGGCAATACCAGTTACTACTGAGCTCTATAAGGGAGGGCAATACCAGTTACTACTGAGCTCTATAAGGGAGGGCAATACCAAGGGAGGGCAATACCAGTTACTACTGAGCTCTATAAGGGAGGGCCGTTCCAGTTTACTACTGAGCTCTATAAGGGAGGGCAATACCAGTTACTACTGAGCTCTAT
>NW_028168969.1:0-7500 GCF_963971535.1 Notolepis coatsorum | reverse complement strand
CTTACAACTACCACGCATGGGTGTGTGTGTGTGTGTGTGTGTGTGTGTGTGTGTGTGTGTGTGTGTGTGTGTGTGTGTGTGTGTGTGTGTGTGTGTGTGTGTGTGTGTGTGTGTGTGTGTGTGTGTGTGTGTGTGTGTGTGTGTGTGTGTGTGTGTGTGTGTGTGTGTGTGTGTGTGTGTGTGTGTGTGTGTGTGTTAGAGTCTATATATTTATGAGGGTCTGCACGGCTGGTATTGGTGTTTGTGTGACAGGAAGTCAGGTATCTTTGAGTCTTCTTCTTCTTCTCTTTTTCCCGCTACATATCTGCTATACTGTTATGCATCTGAAAAACACTCTAACCCTCCCCACTAACACACACACACACACACACACACACACACACACACACACACACACACACACACACACGCACACACAACACACACACACACACACACACAACACACACACACACAACACACACACACACACACACACACACAGCCCTCTCTCTGCTTGTTTCCGCCTCCTCTCCATCTGAAGTCTCTCCTGATCCTCTCCCACGTCACGCAGCCACAGCGAGGCGCTCGCATCGCCACCTGCTTGCATGCGAAACACAGATACACACAGAGAGACATTATGAGTATTTTAATTGCAGGGAACTTTGTACTTTTACTCCACTATACATTTCAACGGTCTACTATATAACTTATTGTCAATGTCAACTATACTATTATATACGTATTGTTTATGTGTCTTGTAAGCCCACATGGGCCTGTATGTAAGACACGGGGGAAAAAAGAAAAAAAACATCAAATCAAATCAAATCAAAATCAAGGGAAAAATATTTTGCATAGAAAACGTGGCAAAAATATAAAACAAGATGATGTACTTTCAAATCTGAAGCCTGTCGACTTCACGAGGACTGTAATCAGGGGCAGCACCACTGGACCATGTACCACTTTAACACAACCTTTAGACGTCAGTGGTTTGAACGCTCGCAAGCACTGGAATATACAAATGTCATGTAGAATGCATACTTTTCCTTTATATATGCTTAAGTGCATTCAATTGCAAATACTTCTCTACTTTTGCTTAAGTAGAATTTGAATGGAGGTTACTTTTACCAGAGTACTCATTTATCTGGGTATTTCTACTTTTTTTTTTTTTTTTTTACTTTGACCAGTCACCTGGTTCTTTTAGCGTTTATCGCTTTTTCTTCGCATTCATACTTGGTCAAGTTCGACCGACAGAAGCAGGCTGAAAGGGTTCAGATGGGGGGGAAAGACACTCTGGGAAAGGCAAGGCTGCCGTCCGGGATTCGAACGCGCTCAGCCCCAGATCCGCGCGAGCGCGGTTGTCCACGGCGCTGAAATAGCACTTGCGGTACGTGGTGAGCTACTGGAGCTCCCCGGGTATTTCTACTTTTACTTAAGTAAAGGAACTGCGTGCTTCTTCCACCGCTGCA
The DNA here is from genome assembly GCF_963971535.1 of Notolepis coatsorum. NCBI lineage: Eukaryota > Metazoa > Chordata > Actinopteri > Aulopiformes > Paralepididae > Notolepis > Notolepis coatsorum. Next base: position 6,052 of record NW_028168969.1, on the reverse strand, counting down.
CAACGCCATCGGAACGCAGCGTCACCGCGCACTCTATTCTTGAACGACAAGACGCAGCCATTATGGACATGGCCAGATTCTGCCACTAGGGGGCCCCTGGTTATTCACCCTGTATACCTGGTCGGTAATCCAGTCTCACGCAGATGGAGCTCCACGTTCAATGGCACATGTTTATTACAGCACATATTACACAGCAGGCACTTTTGCACACCGCCCACAAAGTACTGGGTCCATTTCCATTTGTCTCTTCTTCGGAATGGATTTGGTGCCAGCGGTCATCTCTGCCCGAGATCGACAAGTGACGTCATCGTCATTGAAAAATCACATTATGTCGATTAATCTAGATTAAAATGGCTAAAAAAAAAAAAGTCTGCCGAAGGCATTCAAAATATGTGTGTTCTACCCAAATAATGACCAGAAGTAAGTCCTTACTTTTTCTTTCCTCCTTACGTTTCTCAGGCCAGGTGGCCCATTACACCATGAGCCCATCTCCCGTTTCCAAAATGCATTACAGACTGTTTGAAAAAGCTGTTTTGCTATGATAATTGGTAATGAAATATCAAAATAATGTTCAATAAGATGTACTTGTGTTTAATAAGTTGTTTTATTCAGAAGTTAACACAAGTAAATAATATTACCAGTACAGAACAGTACAGTATCTAGCACACTCTCAGGAGCAAAACAGAAAGAAGCATTTCAAACTTGAACTTGAACTATGTGACATGGCTTGACTCAATCAGTCCAATCTCTACTTCTCCTTCTTCCACCAGTCACTCAGGCAGACCAGCTTGTTCACATTGGCTGGTGACAAACTAGCTCTCCTCTTCTGCACAATATGGCCTGATAAAGAGAACAGTCTCTCGCAGACTGGCTACTCACACACTGCTGCAGAAGCAGGTTTCTCAACAAATTAAATGTCCCGTTACAGTCAGAAATGTGGGAACTACTTTATCCTCTTCAATTCCATTAGCTATAATGAAGTAATCAAAATGCTCAGTGTAACAGTTCCATAACTCCACATTGTCATCAAACGGTCCAATATTTCCAATAACACAAGCCATTTCTGTTGTAAACACTCACGATAGTCCAGTCGATCCTTCCTTTAGTGTGTAAAGTGGATTTCCTCCTCTTGTAGATGTTTCCAAGTGCCGCCCGAGCAACGTGAGCTAACATGCTAACTCGCTAAGCTAACGTTAATAATGTAAACAAAGCTCCCGACGGACTTCTTCTTTCTTGCATTGCGCAGATTCAGACGTCCTCATCGCCGAATTGTGTTATATCCTGAGGACTTCTTAACCTCATAACCTCATAACAATGATTACCGGACCACTACTTTAGTTTGACACATTATTCTGACTACAGCTCCGGTACATACTTGTGCAATCACTTCCGGGTACCACAGCTGGGAGCGTGATTACCAAACCAAGCCGCATTTCTCGGAGACGCTCTCTGATTGGCACTGACTGACGCTCTCTGATTGGCCACTGACGCGTTTGCCCAATCCGTGACAAGCTGTGTCTTTGCCCATTTCCACGTCAAACAGCCTGCAAACTGCCTGGCGTTCTATCGCCATGCTCTAAGACAAACTCTAACCTTAACCAACTTCGAAGAGTGCCTAAGTGTAGCACACCTAGGGTGTTTTCGTTTAGTTTTTCAGATGAGTTTCGCTTTTCCAGGTGGCAACGTAGTGGCAGCAGACTTAGACATTCGTTTTTTTGCAATCTGAGCACCTTCATTTAGCCTCCTGAGCACAGTGATGTAGTACAATGCCAAAGCAGTAGGTGGCAGTAGGTGGCGAACATGAAGGCAATTTTCAACCAATCAGAACTTGAATGTGCCAATACACTTCCTGCAAAGAAAATGTCAACAAGCCGCCATCTTTAAATGCCTATTTACCCAATGCAGCACTTATTTTACAGCAAAGTGTAATAAAAGTGCAATAAACAAAACGGATACATTCACTGTGTGTTCTGCCTCTCGTTTGTTGATGAAACAAAACTAAAATCAACACAAGTGACCACCAAGAGTGGATAGTTTAGTCTCAAAAAAGATCTGCGATGTTGTTAGCTACATTGTTAGCTACATGCTAACGTGAATGGAATATGCCAGTATAACAGTATAGCATTGTGGCTAGCAGCTAATGTTAGCTCACGTTAGCCAGCTGCCAGCACCAAACTGATGATATCGGGAGCTATCAGTAGCTAGATAACATTAGAGACAACGCCTCGTGTACTAAACAAAAGTGAATAGATGACTGGGCCATTTTGTTTAATGCTTGTTAAGATTGAAAGAGGAGCTTGAGCTAACAGGGTCTGATAGCTAACGTTAGCGCACGTTAGCCAGCGGCAGTGCTCATGCAATCGGTAATGCTAGCAGAATGAATGGATGTAAACTTTATTTAACATATTGCATAATGGGTACAATACAATACGGCTCAATACAAACAATTGTTAAGGGAATGCAGACTGTTGTAGCTTGGACTGGGGTCCTTATAACAATAACTTGACAACACATGGTAACTGCAGCTATTTGGGACAGCTCTGTCGTCACCGGACGTTGGTGAGGGCACGCAGATGCCGGTATCTACTGCGCATGGGCGTTGAGCAACAACGGCTCCGCGCAGATTACATGACACGTTGTCTGCGAGTTTTTGGCGTTATTCCAAAACGGAAACACAATTTAGCGTTTTCAGTAGGGCCAAAACGTTTCCTGCCAAAACGGCATTTCTATCTAACAGGGACAGCAAACGCATTCAAAACGTATTCAAAAACGAACACAAAAACACTAGTCTAACCATGGCCTAACAGTAACAGCTGTTCGCCACGGGCACAGTTCTAGGTTCGAATGAGGAGAGGAGTAATATGCACAATTAAAAGAATAGTGGACCAGAGGCATGGTTATAACAATAACCAGTGTTTTAATTAAAGGCGCGCTAGCTAGACAGTAATAATACATACAGACGTAAAGTACAAGTAATGCTTTGAAGTATCCCTTTTAGGTTCTTTCTGTAACCTCTCCTTTCGGGAGGGTTAGTTCGATATCAAGTCCTAGGTTGATTGGATCAACACATTGGGGTTCGTTCAGACGTCTCTGAGGTTATCATCGGTAACTCTATATCCGTTTATCATTTCAATAGGTAAACATTTAACATATAATTTAAACCTTTAAGTGTGCAGGGAATGCAAATACCTTATTAGGTGAATTTGCCCTTTAAACCATCTTTCTTTACAGGAGAACCATCAGTGATTCAGCTATAATCAAATATGTCATCTAGAATGTTCTATTATGACATCACCACAAACGTTCTAGAAGGTTCTATGTTCTAGAATGTTATGACATCACCACAAACGTTCTAGAAGTTTCTATGTTCTAGAATGTTATGACATCACCACAAACGTTCTAGAAGTTTCTATCATGACATCATGCGCTGGTTCTAGAATGTTTTACGTTCTAGAAAGTTCTTACCTAATAGCATTAACTATTTATGTCCCTATGACTAAATAGTTATGAATCTGACCCCTGGGTTACATAAGCTTAACCAGTGTAGAAACGTAGCGTCTCCGAGAAATGCGGCTCGGTTTGGTATTCACGCCAGCCGGGAACTACGGCAAGTATTTAAGGACAATACAGACCCAACTTTGAGAATTAAATTAACGGCGTCAATTATATTATCGCGCGATACTAGTCTTGCGTTAACGCCGTTAACGGCCCAGCTCTAATTTAAATGTTCTTTCTTCAAATGTATTTTTTTGTCATCACGTCCTGATTTCAATGTCCTCACAAGGCCCCTGTTGATGCGCCGCTCGTCCAGTGTTACCCATCTGTCTCTCGCAGGCGTGCTCTGCTGTCAGGTTGTTGTAGTCGGGGTTGTGTGGTTGTGTTACATTATACCTGCTGTTAAAACACTTTTACACAAAACCAGGGGGAGGCTGGGGGGGAGACCTGTACAACCAGGCCCCCGTAAAGCTGTCATCAGCCAAATGGGATCTGACTGCAGGGTTAACGGGGGCAAAGCCTGTGGGGGGGCAGGCTGTGAGAGAGAGAGAGAGAGAGAGAGAGAGAGAGAGAGAGAGAGAGAGAGAGAGAGAGAGAGAGAGAGAGAGAGAGAGAGAGAGAGAGAGAGAGAGAGAGAGAATAACTGTATCTGCAGGGTTGAAAAGTTGTGAATCTGACACACACACACACACACACACACACCTACACACACACACACACACACACACACACACACACACACACTGTCCTCTCCCCCGGGCTGTTGGCTCGTCTCCAGTATGTTCCAGAAGCTTCTCTCCCCCATTAGACATTAGACTCAGCTCAGATTCTCCCCAGAAGCTCTACCCCCCCCCCACCCACCCCACCCCCCACCTCCTTCCCCCCCAAGCTTAGTTCTCGATCAAGCGAGGGATGACGGCCAGGTGCTACTGATATGCAACAGCTACCTTAGAGAGAGGGGAAACACTGCGAGATATTGCAGAGCCGTCACGCACATATTTAGAGAAAAAGAAAAAGAGAAAATCCACATTCCTGGTTGTTCTTGGTCAGCTTACCTGGATCCAGCCTTGTGTGAATTGCTTTGGTTTAGATTTTTTTACTGGATAATAACTCCATCTCTCATGTCTGCGCCATTTTTTCTTTTTTTAACCTTGCAGCGAGGCCAAACATAGTGTCTGCTTCTGGGCAGGGCCGAACACAGACATGCAGGGGCCCCTGAAGAAGTCCAGTGAACGGGCCCCCCCCCCCCCCCCCCCCCAAAAAAAACTGCTTAAAGGAACACGCCAACATGATGGGAAATGCACTTACCGTCTTCCTCCAGAGTCAGACAAGACGATAGATACCAATTTAATACCAATAAACTCCAACCAAACTACTAAACTCCAACCAAACTACTTTTTGCTTGGTTGTTCAAGTTTCAAGTTTCTTTAATAGTTGTCATACAGAAGTACAGAATACTTTTAGACAAAATGCTTCTTACTGTTACGCTCCAGAGGACTGTGCTAGACAAGATAAGTATGAAATAAAATAAAGTAGCATGTAAAAAGAAGTAAAAATAGAGGTCCCAGTGTTCAGTTCAACTTGCTCTTAATAGAGAGGCCTTTCGTGGAATGTTTAGGACGCCCCTTTTGTCCTCCGTGTTGTAAGAAACAACGGTTGCTATGTGCAAAACAGTGGTTGCTATGTGTTGATATATGTCGGCTAATACTTTGGCGTCTTATCACTGGTTCTTGTAACAGTTTCACAGTGTTTTCCACCACTGCACGGAAATTAGGCATTTTCTTATTTGGAAAGTGGTTACCGGTGGTTACCGGCAGGCAAGCGGCCATGTTGGAAGAAAGAGGGCTATACGTAAACATTCCGTGCAAGGCCTCCCCGTTCCAGGAGTCTACAGGAAAGAGTGCGTCTCTACCCTGAAGGGACAACTCCTTCCCGGTGGAAACACTGAACGCTCTGTTGGGAGACAGTGAGACTGAAGGCTGCCGTCTGTTTCAGTCTCTGTGATCAGCCGTCAAACTGGCAAGCGAGACGCGTCTGAGGCCTTGTATCGACTGTTTGAAGTCAGCTGTCTTCTCGTCACAACGACCAAGTCGGGACTTGAATTAACTTTTTAGCGATGCCCCAACGCTCTCTCTTCTCTCTCTCTCTCTCTCTCTCTCTCTCTCTCTCTCTCTCTCTCTCTCTCCCTCCCTCTCCCCTCTCTCTCTCTCTCCTCACTCTCTCTCTCCTCTCTCCCTCCCTCCCTCTCGTCTCTCCCTCTCTCTCTCTCTCTCTCTCTCTCTCTCTCTCTCTCTCCTCTCTCTCTCTCTCTCTCTCTCTCTATCGCTCTCTCTCTCTCTTTCTCGCTGTCTCTCTGTCTCTTTCTCTCCCTCCCTCCTTTTCTTTCCTCCCTCTCCCTCTCCCTCCCCCTCTCTCTCTGTCTCTGTGTCTCTCTCTCTTTCTCTCACTCTCTCTCTTTCTCTCTGTCTCTTTCTCTCCCTCCCTTTCTTTCCCTCCCCTCTCCCTCTCCCTCCCCCTCTGTCTATGTGTCTCTCTCTCTCGCTCTCTCTCTCTTTCT
>NW_028168970.1:0-34755 GCF_963971535.1 Notolepis coatsorum | reverse complement strand
GGAGGGAGGGAGGGATAAATAGGGAGAGAGACAGGAGGTGTAGAAAATGGAAATATCATGAACATTTTTTTGTTAAATTATCTTCACTTTGGTCATTTTTATCAAGCCATTCTTGTATGAGGCACGTTATGTATTGAGGCCTAAGGCCTTAATTCAATTAATGTGTGTTACTTAACACAATGGCGCCCAAGGACGTATATCTCCGTGTTTCGATTCCACTCGTTGTGGACAGGGCAAGTGTTATTGCTTTTATTCCATTTTAATAACCTATTCAAGGTCGCAGAGCGGCACTGCAGATCTACCCTACTCTATGAATTTGAGAAGGTGCAATACCGGCCAGATCCTCTTAGGGGCGCTATCGTGATAATGCAGTGTTCCCTGGATGTGTAGCATAGTAGCTTGGGATTTATCATCAGCCAATGGACATATCGATCTACCAGATGGCGATCGATAACGGGGAAATGCTCTGGGCGATCCCACCGGACCACGGTAAGATCTTTTTCACGTAAAGTACATCCCGATCGGGCCTTGTTTTGATAGCCAACCAGGCGTTCGGCCTATGGGGCTAATGAGGCTAACGCGGTTATTGGTAATCGATAATCAGAAACGACGTCCCACGCCCCCCCCCCCCCCCCTTTCATGCATACATGCGTGAGGATCGTACCGATCATATGCAGTTTGAGTTTTAACTGGAGCGTATCTATAACCGAAATGCCATTGGATATAACGTTATTAGCTATTAGCCCTGTATCTCGGCTTCCAGGAAATATACTAGACCAAATCCGGTATAACGCTTATATTCACGGCGCTATAAATGAGAACCTATTGATGATTTTTTTCTTCTTTAAGCCATTTTGAAGGGATGGTTTATGGACTCAATTGACAATGAGAATGGACAGATAGCAATACTATAAAGCAGTGGGCAGTGGGTCAGGCCACTGAACTTAGAAGCAGGCCAGGACAGTGTTTCTAGTTGTATTCTAAAATTCTATTCTATTGTATTCTAAATGTGACTATATGGTTTTATATTAACTTAATAAATAAACAAAAACGAAAAATCTACTTATTTCAACGAACATTTCAAACTAAATAACAGATTATGCACATAAAACGCTGAAAACAATAGTATTTTAATGAGGCTATTATTATTATCATTATTTTGCAACAAGTTAGCCCTTTCATAAATAGCACATATAAAGAATAACTACCTTGAACTAACTTAATAGGATTGAAGTGATATTTGGCTTAAAAATCGGTCGCCTGGCAAAAAATAAATAAAAAAAGCCTGACGATGTGCATTGGGCCGCGGCTCTCTGATGCCTTATTTTCTGGGTCCTGGCCTGAAAAGTTTGGGAACCCCTGCTATAAAGTATAGATTTAGCTGTACAAACAGCCCACGTCTGTTTACATTCCCCGGTCCTCTTGACATTAATTAGACTCATCCAATGGCCCCGAATGTGTTAATGTATGTCTGTCTGCCTGTTTGCATGCCTACATTTTGTTTACATGCCTTTTATATACATTTTTTATTTACATTTTTTCTACTAAAACTGTATTGTTTATTTTGCACTGTAAAGTGTCTTTGAGCATTCGGAAAAGCGCTATACAAAATGTATGTATTATTATTATTATTATTATTATTACATGTTGCTGATGTTACATCGTCCCTGTCTTGCCTTGTTCTGTCTCAGCATTTCCTTCCTGTATTCTGTATTGTATTCTCCCATCCTACTCTGTATTGTCCCCACTTTGCCAATAGCAAAATGGGTATTTAATAGCCTTAACCCCGCTATGCTGTTATATTCAAATACTGTTATAATTATGCTCTTAAAATGTTTGTTCTGTTTTTACCTGGCATTTAACATCTTGCCTAGAGACTGCAGTTGAGAACTAGCTACCCAGCTAACAATGGCATATTACTGTAACAGTGGTGGTACTCTGTCTCATTACCGTTGAATAATGTGCACTGTCCCTATTCAAATAAACGTAATAAAGTAGAGTACAGTAAAGAGGCGGTGTGAATGCGTACAGATACAGAGTGGACGGTTGGATGCAGCCAGACGCAGCGTGGCTCCTGGCGCCAGGGGCGGACCTAGCACATTTGGCGCCCTAGGCGAGATTCACCACTGCCTCTTCATAGTTCTCTAACGTTAGTCTTTCTTTCCTCAACGCTCAATTCTATAAACACTTGACCGATACCCATCAATGCACAGCGCTCTAGCATGTTCTGACTGTGAACACCTAAAGCTGAGGCTCAGACCGACCGACCGTTTTAGATTTTTGGCTCATTTTCCCTTATGTTAGAATTTTTTTTATGTAAAAATAATGGTTGCCGATATAGAGGGGGGCGCCAAAACTGCACAGAAAAAAAAAAAAAAAAAAAAAAAGCAATTTTTTTTTTTTTTTTTTTTTGCTCTAGGTGTAACTGAGGGGTACAATTCCCTGACTGTATTGATAAGTATGGTATCATTAAACCACTACCGCTTTATGTACTTTAATTACTGGCCATACAGTACATGATATATAAATATGATGAACACTTCCCACAATAAATCGGTTCCACACAAAGTTATAATTAAGTATTTATTGCAGCAAAAGGTACATAATATACTTCTCTATTATACTTTGAATGCACTTGTAAGGCAAAGGAATGTGCGTAGGCAAATCAATAATGAATGTCCATTCTCTGGTTACGCAGGAGGTAATTATACGACCTGAATCTTAGGGAATTATATCTATGGTGCACTGGTAATATATAGCGGGAGATACTGAAGGGTCCCCCCGGTAGTAAGCCAGCAGGGGTAGAGGATCTGTCGGTAGTAGAGAGTCTGGTCAACGATGACTAAGGAGACTCCAAGTACAGGAGACGGTGCAATAGTCTCTTGATCCACAGACGAATACAGCTGTTCTCCGTAGACTGTAGCTCCACAGTGAAGAAAGCTAGCCTGCCTCAGGCTCTCTGAGGCGCAGACTCGACGTGGCTCCTCACAGGGTAAATCCCACACACGTGTAGGCGTCGGCGATTCTCCGCTCCATAAATCACAGGACCAAAACAAATATAATCCAGCCGCAAAGGGCTATGCAGTCGTCGGGTAGATTAATCCAGTGTACATGTCCACACGGTCCTCGTCTAGGTCTCCTCGGGTGAAAGCGCCATGAAAGCAGCCCAGCCTGGATAAGCACTCTAGCTGGTACGAGGAAGCGTTGGTGATGCTGGTCACTGTAGAACTTTAGCCGCACGATACACTATACACAAATAGACTATTACTGACTTAATAGAAATATGTCGCACTCGACGGTATAGCGCCAAACTCTGACAATTCAGTTATTAATTCGCATGCGGTCTCAATGCTCTATTTGGGGCCAAACAGGCCATACTTCACCGCACAGAGTATCGTGGGTGAGGCTTCAACTTTAGTTCCTAAGTTTCTGACTAAGTGCTTCTGTATTCACCTGCGCCATATTTATATGCACGGCGAACAATCTAGTGCCAACCTCATTTCTGTCTTGTATTCTTGGGCAAGGCCGGGCATGTACAGACATGTCTTGACGGTGGCTTTGAACCTGACTCTGGAGGCATGGCCCTGGCGCCTGTGGACCGCTGTCCAATAGGAGAACGAAATACCATGGTCTGTACTAGGCTAAAGGGACATTCCGTGTATATGTACAAGGAACACACAAGGGATATCAAAACGACATACAAATACTATGCAACACATACCAATCAACAAATATATACATTCGGTTCAATCTGATCCTTTGTAACAGCCGCCCCCTAATTAGTCCCACCTATTTAGCTAAGCAGAGACAGATTAACCGCACTGTCCACTACTCAATGTCTGTTGTGAGGGGTCGGGCAGTTCACAAAGTCATGGGGTCATGGTCGTCATCGATAGTATCGGGGAGCCTTGGCAGTTCTATTAGCCTCGCCACGGGTCGGGTGTAGATCCGTCCTTGGACGAGCACTTCGGCTGCTCGGACCTTTCCGTCGGCACCGGTGATCACTTTGCTTACGCGGCCAGCCGGCCACATAGCTCGGGGTAGTGACTGGTCGATAATCATGACGACTGTTCCTTCTGTCAAATTGTCTCTCTCTTTCACCCATTTCTGGCGGGTCTGTAGAGACGGTAGGTAGTGGAGTAGGAAGCTGTTCCAAAACTTGTCAGCCAATACTTGACTGTACCTCCACATTCTTCGGCCGTTCGCTTCTTCAGGCCTGTACATTGTCTGTGGTAGCGCGGGGTCCAGCCGCCCCATCAAGAGTGTGTTGGGGGTGACTGGGTCGACATCTGCTACATCACTTGAGACATAACCAAGGGGCTTTGAGTTCAATACTCCCTCGATCTCCGTGAGGACTGTCATTAAGACTTCTTCCGCCACGGTCTGGGCCCCAAGCACGGCGTACAGGGCTGTCTTTATTGAACGTACTTCGCGTTCCCAAGTTCCACCGAAGTGAGGTGCGTTCGGGGGATTAAACTGGAAGTCAATCTGGGATGGAGCGAGGTGGGTCTTAAGTTCTGGGCCCATAGCTTGGAAGCTCTCTCTCAGCTCTCTTTCTCCGCCTTTGAAGTTTGTCCCGTGATCAAACAATAATATAGACGGTTTGCCTTTCCGCGATGTGAATCTTCGGAAGGCCATAAGGAATGAGTCTGTGCTCATGGTTGGAAGGAGTTCTATATGCATCGCTCGGGTGGTCATGCATTTGAATACAATACCCCACCGCTTCTCGGTTCCTCTTCCTTTCTTTATATACAGCGGGCCAAAACAGTCCATACCGGTGGAGTGAAAGGGCTTGTCGCCGAGTCGGAGGCGACAGGGAGGTAGGTCAGCCATCCGGGGTATACTGGGCTGCGCTCGCCATTTACGACAGTCTAGACAGGTTCGCTGGAAGCGCCGCACTGCTTCTCTCCCTTGCAGTATCCAATAACGACGCCTGATCCCCGCGAAGACTCTCTCTGCCCCGGCGTGATGCACATCCTTGTCGTATTTCTTTATGATCAGCTCTGTGACCTTGTGTCGGCTGTTTAAGACTATCGGGTACTTGACGTCATCCGGTAAGTCTGGAGCTCTCCGCAGACGACCACCCACTCTGATGAGACCATGGGCGTCGCTCTCGGGGGCTAGGTGGAGCAATCTGCTGTCTGATGGGACGGGCTTTGCTCCCTGTAGACAGTCTAGCTCATCGGGAAACGAGTCTCTCTGGGCTCGTTGTAGTAGAAGAAGTTCTGCTTCTTCGTAGTCAGCTGCAGTAATGTCAGTAGTGAGCTGAACCTCTGGGTGGTGCCACAGGAATGTCTTTAGCTGCGCACTCTCTAGGGTGAGGCAATCGTCTATGTCGGGGTCTGTGGAGACGAGTGTGTTCAATCCACAGAACATAGATTTCTTGTTTTCGGCCTCCTCTTTACTCGCCTCCCGTGGGGTGGGTGTAGGCCACTCTTCTTCCGGGAGCTTGAGGAACTCTGGCCCGTCACTGTATAGGTTGTGACGGGTGAGGTCATCCAGGGACATTCCCCGGGTGATGACGTCAGCTGGGTTGTGTTTTGTGTCCACATACCTCCAGCTTGCTACTTCTGTTAAATCTTGAATCTCTGTGACTCTGACTCCCACGAAGACCTTGTATCTGCACGAATCAGACCGGATCCATGTGAGTACTGTCGTGGAGTCTGACCACAAGATTGTTCTTTGCACCGGAATGGTGAGTTCACGTTGGATTAACGTGGCGAGTTGCGCTCCTGCTAGGGCTGCGCAGAGCTCTAGACGCGGGATAGATTGTTGCTTTCGTGGGGCTATTCTTGAGCGAGCCAGGATGAAAGCAGTATGTATTTCTCCTCCCTCCTCTCGGGCACGCAAGTAGGCCACCGAACCGTAGGCTACTTCGGAGGCGTCGCTGAAGACGTGCAGGTCCATCTGGCACGTCTCCGGCCTCACTGTAGGTGGGAAGTAGCTGCGGCGTATGTTGACACCTGGGAGTGAGCTGAGTTCCGTCTCCCACTCTCTCCATGTGGATGCAAGGTGTTTGGGTATGGGGTCGTCCCAGCCCTGGTCCTTGTCCCATAACGCTCTTACAATCATCTTTGCCCTGGTGGTGTAAGGTAGAATACATCCCAACGGGTCATATTGTCTGGCGAGTGTTCTGTATACACTCCGTCTGGTGGTCGGTAGTGCAGTCGACCTTCCCTGCTCCTTGGTCAGGGGTGTGTGTTTATAATGGAGCGAGTCTGTTTTGAAGCGCCAGACTAGTCCTAATGTCATTTCTTGGGCTTCTCCTGGGATGGTCGCCATCCAGGTCTCGCTGCTTGCTGCCTTGTCCTCGGGGGAGAGGCTGCGCAATACTTGCGGGTCGCTGCTGGCCCACTGCCTGAGATCAAAGCCGCCTTTGATCAGGGAGGCGCGGAGCTTGAGTAAAAGGGCCTCGGCTTCTTCTGGCGTCGAGACGCTTTGCAGACAGTTGTCCACGTAGAAACTGTTTCCTACACTTTGTCGGACCTCTTCATCAGCTGCTGGGTCCTCTGCGACGTGTTTTTGCAGTGCAAACGTAGCACAGCATGGGCTGCATGTGGTTCCGAAAGGGAGGACTTCCCATTGATAGATGGCTGGTTGCTCATCCCCGATCCTCTCTCTCCATAGGAACCGCAGCAGGGGCTTGTCCTCCTCCACTAGTCTCACCTGCAGGAACATCCCTTTGATGTCGCCGCTGATGGCCACCTTGTCTTGGCCGAAACGTAGTAACACGCCTAGTAGAGAGGGGCCGAGTGTTGGGCCGGGCAAGAGCTCTTTATTCAGATTTTGTGATCCGATCTGGTAGCTGCAGTTGAACACAATACGATCCTTGCCGTTGTGGTGGACTTTGTGGTGCGGCACGTACCATGATTCGGTCGTCTGATCGGCCTCTTTAATGTCAATTTTCTTTATGTGTCCCGCTGTGATTAGCTTGTTAATCTCAGCGCGGTACACCGTCTCTTGACTAGGCGCCGCTCTGTGTTCAATAGATACCGCTCCGTCGCTTCTTTTGGGGCGTGGAAGGTAGGCATACCCTCTCGCCTCAGGAGTGGAGTTGCGTATCTCATCACTCTGTTGACTTTGACTCTCTTTGTCCCCTGCTCGAGGAGGGCTATAGCGTAAATGTCTTCCTTGGAACGAATGTCTTTCTTTCCGTTCTTAAAGGGCATTGTCTCTAGTGTCCATAGCCTCTCGACATGCTGTAGGAGGGTGATGTCTTCTTCTGTCACTCTGGAGTGGAGGCAGCTAGTGGCTGCTGTTCGGTTAAGAGACTTAGCGACGGGGCCTTGTAGTGTCCATCCTAGGCGGGTCTCGACTGCTGCAGGACAGCCTCTGGGCCCTGTGTGGACCCGGTCAATCGGGACGATGAGGTCTGCATGGTCGGAGCCTATCAGCAGGGTCGGGGTGGCACCGTCTATGAGCGGTATAGGTAGTTGACGCAGGTGCACATATTTATCCATCAGCTTGGCGATGGGGTAGGTGTACTGCGACAGGCCTATTTCTTGGCTGGTGAAAGCGTTAGTAATCCTATACCGTCTCTCTGGCTGCCCGCTTGCTGCGATAGTGAAGGAGACATTCTCGCCCTTTATCGTCTTTAGATCTCTTCTTATTGTCCGAATTGTCATCTGGTTTTCGCTCCCCCGCAGCCCCATCTGGGCCGCAGCGGACGCGAGGAGAAGGGTCTTCTCTGAAGTCCATGACCTTGTCTTGGTAACTCAGTGTTACGCGGACCACCTTTAAGAGCACCCGGGCGCCCCCGCTGATGGCGGGGTCAATGTACATAACACTTGCCTTTGTGCTGCTTGAGGGTGCAGGCTTTCTTCTGTTACTGTCGTGTAGGACATCTAGGTGGGCTCCGTCACACCGACTACACCTCTTCTTTAAGCGGCAATCGGCTGCCATGTGACTGCGCGCACATCGGTAACAGCGTCGGTTGGACTTTATCCATTGACTCACCTCGTCGGCGGTCATCTTCTTGAACGTGTCACATTGTGACAACCAGTGTTCCTTTTCGCAGTACGGGCACACCATCTTCCACTTCTCTTTCATCGAGGGGGTACTGTGGTTCTTGCTGCTCGGTACTGATTCTGATTGGTGCATGACGGTCACCAATCTTCGGCCATCGTTTGCTCTCCTAGGTCCCTCTCTGGAGCTTGGGGTGCTCCGCATGAACGTATCCAACCGTAGGCTGTTGACTTCTCTCGCCAGGAAGTCGGCTAGGTCTAGGAGGGATGGCTCGGGACCGTTAGGATCACCTTGGTCTCTTTGCCGCCTGAAGCGCTCTTGTCGGGCGGGCGGAAGCTTCTCTAAAATCCTCTCGACATTAGAGTTTGCGTTCAGTTCGTGCATACCCTTTTCTCTTTGCGCCCCCAGCATCCCTACCAGGGATTGTACCTTGATAGACAGGTCATCTAGTGAGCGATTGTCTGTGGCTGGGGGTAGGCGGTCAATATGCCTTATCTCTTGTATTACGTAGTCCCATATGCGTCCATATCTTTGGTCGAGTGCTGCTAGAGCCGCGGTGTATGGGGTAGTAGAGGTGGCATAGGCCAGCGCTATATTGTGCGCTCGGGGCACCTTGAGGTGCTTCAATAGGATAGCATATTTGTACGGTTCATCAGCTACATCGGACATCATTGTCTCTAAGCACATTCGTAGCTCCGTGTACTGTGCTCTGTTCTCGTGGGTGAAGTCCGGAAACGTCGGTGTGCCAATGTATGATGCCATGGATGGCTGGCACATCGGTGAGCGTTGGAAGAGAGGCCTCCTAGGCGAGTCTCCTCTTACGCCTCTTGGTGGGCTGGTGCCTGCTGGGTACCAAGGCCCGCGTATCCGGGTGCTGTTCCTCGGGGCAGGTCGTGCGTCAAGCTCACCCGTGAATTGAGTCGGGGGTCTGTAGCGCAGAGCCGCGGGGGTAGAGCCTGGGCTGTACTGGACCTCCTGGTCCTGTGGAGTACTGTGCTGCTGTCGGGCTTGACTCTCCTCCTCTCCCTCTTCTTCTTCCTCTGGCAGGTCCTCTAGATCCTGTAGTCGTCTATTTAGCCTCTCCGCGGTGTAGACCGTTTCTTCCTTGTAGCTGGGTCTCGCTTGGACCGGTCGGGGAAGGAGTTCGGAGGGGGGTATAGGCTCTCTCTGGTGGTCGGGCTCAGGGTCGCTTGATCGGGTAGGGGAGGGTGCCCTTGACCCCTGTCTTGACGAGGCCCTGGAACCCCGTGCGGAGGGAGGGGGTGTTGCCCTGGTGATCAGCTGCTCCATTATCTGCGCTTGTAATCGGTCGCGCTCGGCTTCGCGCTTGGTGAGAGCGAGGTCGCGCTCTGCTTCTCTTTGGGCACCGGCAGCGGCGCGCTGGGCTTCGGCCCAGTCCCTTCCCATATTCTCTTCCGTCTGAAGGCGTCTAATCTCTAGACGTATACGATCTTCGTCGCTCCGTTGCTGCGCTTGAAGGCGTTCTCTTTCCATGGAAGAATGTTCGCGCTCACTAAGCGTCTGTGCTTGGAGTCGATCGCGCTCTGTTGAGGCTGCTAGGCTGGCGAGGAATGCCTGTGCCAGCATCTTGTCCGCCTCGCTGGGGGAAGACGCTGGTTGAGGTGAACCGTTCCTGGCAGTACTCGTTGGAGATCTGTTCTCCTGTGGCGAGTCCTGGAAATCCATCTCCGGGGTGCTCTCCTCTTCTTGTAGCGGGTAGAGTTCCATCCCTGGAGGGCTGTCTTTATCCTGGAGCTCTCCGGGGACTACTTCTTCGGTCTTGGCGGGGGGTAAAGTCATGTCAGGTCCCTCCTGGTCTCCACCGTGAGCTTGGTCAGTTACGTTAGAACCCACTAGGGCAGGGGTGGCCAACCAGTCAGAGACTAAGAGCCACAAAAAAATGACTGTGGTACCACAAAGAGCCACACCATATACCAGCGTTTATCAACCTTTTTTTTCAGTCACGGCACCCTTCATGTGTTTATAGGTCTCACCCTCTGGCCTCTGAAGTTGCTAATGTCTTTTTTATTTGGGCCTCACAGGGTTAAAAGTACCCTGTGAGACCCACGGTTGCAAAATTACAAAATCACTTTTAGCCATTTAAAAAAATAATGTTTATTTAAAAAATGTTAAAGGGGAACTATTTTACTATTTCTTTCACTATTTGGGCACTTTTACACAATTCCTGTGAGTCTATGGAACACCTAGGTTTTTTTCAAAAAAAATGCATTGTTTTGTATTTCTAATCAAGTACTAAAAACCGCATTTTTCTACCTCAAGATCTTAAGCCGTTTTGAGGCTGGGCTCCAACCACTGTGTGGCCTGGTGCCAACTGCCACATCACCTGCCACATTATTATGTAGCTGAGAAATCTCTGACATCACAGATATGCACATTTTCAGATGACTCAGTTCAGTGAGGGTGAATATTGTGAGAGGAGAATTGGAAGAATTCGTCAATATGAGAATTAGAGACATATATCCTATTAATATAAGTCCACATAGCTAAGAAACAATGGTAAACACTGAAAAAAGCCATTTATAAGATAGTTCCCCTTTAAGCACATGTATAGTCAATTGGTCCTGTTGTTCAGCCTCACAATGCTATTTGATAGTAAATGTGTTTATGCTAATTTCTTTTTAATTTGGGCCTCACAGGGTTAACCTCTTAAGCCCGAGATATACAGTAAAAGTGTATATTTTCAGCATTATGTTTGTTTACCAATTATTTTAACTGTTATTAGTGAAATATAAGATTATAGAAATCTCAGGGCATTGAGTCGGAAACCGGCGCATATTGACAGGAGGAAGTGGCACAGCCAAAAGTGAGTGTAGTCTTTTGAAGGAAGAGACTCAGGGCTTTCAAATTTCGAAAAACTACCCTACCCAGCTCACACCAGCCCCTGTCAATCATCTGACTTCTGGATTTACTTTTTAATTTCTCTTATTTTTTGGGATTATCTCCCACAAACCTGAACGTTATTGCCATAAAACAGAACGCAGTTAGTTTCTCTACCTTTCTGTGAACGTCTTGCAAAAAACGGTGTTGCAATATGATGAAGAATGGTGGAGAAATTTACATTATAAAAAAGATGGCAGAATTCAGTACTGTATCTACAAAACCTTCTGTTTAATCATCTTCCCTTTATTCATTTGCTTAGATTTTTCAGGTCTGGTCAATTTTAGCATGGTGTTATTTACAGTCAAAGATAATATTTTTTTTAAATAGAATTGATATTCTCCTTTGGTTCATTACAATTTACTCAAGCCTAGTAACAGACACACTATTTCTGACACTGATCCATATATGTCCCTAGATTCAGATACCAAGAACATGCAAATGGGCCATTTAAAAAAAAATTGTAAATGTTTATTCTACGTCCTTATGGAATGAGTGACATAAAAAAAAAAAAAAGCAAAAAAAAAAAAAAAAACGTAAAAAAATAATAAAAGAAAATATTTTTTTTTTATTTTTTTTTATTTTTTTTTATGGATGGAAGAGCCGCACATTGACGGGCAAAGAGCCGCATGTGGCTCGCGAGCCGCGGCTTGGCCACCCCTGCACTAGGGCCTCTATTGGCGGGGTAGCCTGGTCGATAGGGTCGGACATAATTTTACTATCTACTTTTTCCGCGTTTACCGTCTGTAGAAAGCTAGGTAGTATATTGGCAACGTAATCCTCTAAGTACTGAGGTGTCTGCCGTCTACGCTGCGGGCGATCTACTTTAGGAGAACCGTTTTGTGGAGTGTTCATCATAGGCCATGTCAATATTAATACCACTATATTAATATTACGCTAGTTACCCTCCGGCTCGAAGGACCAATTGTAACTGAGGGGTACAATTCCCTGACTGTATTGATAAGTATGGTATCATTAAACCACTACCGCTTTATGTACTTTAATTACTGGCCATACAGTACATGATATATAAATATGATGAACACTTCCCACAATAAATCGGTTCCACACAAAGTTATAATTAAGTATTTATTGCAGCAAAAGGTACATAATATACTTCTCTATTATACTTTGAATGCACTTGTAAGGCAAAGGAATGTGCGTAGGCAAATCAATAATGAATGTCCATTCTCTGGTTACGCAGGAGGTAATTATACGACCTGAATCTTAGGGAATTATATCTATGGTGCACTGGTAATATATAGCGGGAGATACTGAAGGGTCCCCCCGGTAGTAAGCCAGCAGGGGTAGAGGATCTGTCGGTAGTAGAGAGTCTGGTCAACGATGACTAAGGAGACTCCAAGTACAGGAGACGGTGCAATAGTCTCTTGATCCACAGACGAATACAGCTGTTCTCCGTAGACTGTAGCTCCACAGTGAAGAAAGCTAGCCTGCCTCAGGCTCTCTGAGGCGCAGACTCGACGTGGCTCCTCACAGGGTAAATCTCACACACGTGTAGGCGTCTGCGATTCTCCGCTCCATAAATCACAGGACCAAAACAAATATAATCCAGCCGTAAATGGCTATGCAGTCGTCGGGTAGATTAATCCAGTGTACAAGTCCACACGGTCCTTGTCTAGGTCTCCTCGGGTGAAAGCGCTATGAAAGCAGCCCAGCCTGGATAAGCACTCTAGCTGGTACGAGGAAGCGTTGGTGATGCTGGTCACTGTAGAACTTTAGCCGCACGATACACTATACACAAATAGACTATTACTGACTTAATAGAAATATGTCGCACTCGACGGTATAGCGCCAAACTCTGACAATTCAGTTATTAATTCGCACGCGGTCTCAATGCTCTATTTGGGGCCAAACAGGCCATACTTCACCGCACGTTGTATCGTGGGTGAGGCTTCAACTTTTAGTTACTAAGTTTCTGACTAAGTGCTTCTGTATTCACCTGCGCCATATTTATATGCACGGCGAACAATCTAGTGCCAACCTCATTTCTGTCTCGTATTCTTGGGCAAGGCCGGGCATGTACAGACATGTCTTGACGGTGGCTTTGAACCTGACTCTGGAGGCATGGCCCTGGCGCCTGTGGACCGCTGTCCAATAGGAGAACGAAATACCATGGTCTGTACTAGGCTAAAGGGACATTCCGTGTACAGATACAGCTGGGAAAAGTCCAGGAACAGCTGTTTGCCTGCTGTTATGACGTCGCTTGGCATGGTTAATGTTAACAATGACCAGCGGGGGCGCTCTCATACAGCTGGTGACAACTGCCCGACGCGCCGGCTTTTGTTCATTCATTGGAGGAGCTCCGCGCTGGACTAAGCTCGAGTTCCATTCAATTCCATTACAGCTGGTGACTTCATTCATAGGATGCTACAACGTCCTACAGTATGTCTACAGACTGCATGAATGAATGTTGCTGAATTAAAGAATGAATAAGTTAAACGTGTCAATTCAGCAGTCAAAGTGTATAATATTAAAACGTGTCAAATCTAACTTCATTAGATGGCCGACGTACGGCTCTCTTGTCCATTCATTTCATCAAAAGAAAGCGTTAGTGTAATGCTTCTTGGTAACAATAAGTTTGTGTACGCAATGTTGGTGAATAAAATAATGAAACCGTTAAGACCTGTCGAATTAGCAGTGGAGGTGCTAGGTGGGCTCTATTTATAATGATATATTTTGTCTAGTACCGTGGTCTAGTGGTTTATCCCCATTCCTTTCAAGCCGATGCCCGGGGTTTGATTCCCAGCCTATCTAATATTTATATATTTTTTTATTATTTATAAAATTAAATTGCCCGCAACGATGTGCATAATACAATAGTAATAATATATAATAAGAATCCAACCAATAGAGCGACATTGTGCAATAAACAAGTAAACAAAGTAGGGCATATCGGCATTTGTACATGAGTTATTCTGAGTCAACTTATTGTCTGTTGTTGCTACGCAACTTCACTTGACTTGAAAAGACTTGATACCTCCCCCCATGCCCAACGATTAAAAATTAACGTTATTAAATGTATATATATTAATTCATTTTGCGCGAATCCACACTTCATTTCCCAGACCCACTTTGTTTTGAAACAACCAATCACGTTGCGCGATAGCACGAGCGATCCACAGTCAGTAATAATGTTACAGCTGAGTTCACGGCGAAATGTAAAATGCTACCCAGATTGTTGCGTTTCGTTATAAAAACTATGCGGTGATAAACAAAAAACGAATCGCAGTATGCAAAACGTGCGGTTCGAGGATCACAGATGAAGATGCGCAACGTCCAACTTCGTTCGACACTTGAACTAAGCTGCACAAAGATCGGTAAGTGAATGAACGAATGAATGAAAACTTTATTTAACAGATTGCAGAATGGGTACAATACAGTACAGCTCAATATACACAATTGTTAAGGGGATGCAGACCAGAGAAAGACTTTCGTCTTGTTTACATCAGGGTCCCCCATAGTAACTTGGCTTGCTACAGTAGAGTTAAATCAATGAGCCAGTGTGCTAACGTTATCATATACTCTCTTTTTTAGACTCTTTTTGTATCACAAACAGTACTGTATTTGTAAATCTGGTATGTCATAAATGTATAGATGTAGCAGTACTGTATCTGTATGTCATGTATGTCATGTTATGATGAATTGAAAATGGGGGACCCTGATGTAAACAAGACGAAAGTCTTTCTCTGGTCTCTTCGCTGGACTGAGACGTGACGTGATTTTAATTATAATATGCATGATGTTTTGCTTTGTACAGGCAATAATGAAGAAGTTCCCTGGAAGGAAGGATGTCTCTTTCAGGAAGGGTCCATCTGGACATCTACGGCAGGACCCCGCTGAGGAAGCAAGGAGGATCAAAGATCTTCTCCTCTTCTCTTCCTCCTCTGCACCAGCCCAGCCTGCCTCCGCTGCACCGCTACCTGCAGCCTCACTGACCTTTGGGAAGTATTTTGACATGTACATGGGTACCTTGGTCGTGTAGTGTATCTTGTAGACCAGGCCCATTGCAAGTTGCTGTACTCTGTCGTCTACTCTAAGCCATCGTAGGTTGTCAAAGTGGGCAGGGGTGAGGTGGGTTCTAGGAGTAAGGTCAAGCAGTAGTCTGACCAGTTTGTTTTGAGATGTTTGTAATTTTGTTTTTAGCGCCTTTGAGGTGCTTTGGTACCATGAGGTGCAAGCATAGTCGTAGTACCCCTGAATGAGTGCTCCTGCCAGAGTCTTCAGGGTATTCTTGTTTACCAGAGAGGAGATCCGGTACAAGAATCGAGTTCGTTGGTTGACTTTTTTTATTACATTGGATGCCATTTTGTCACAGGAGAGATTAGCCTCTAGGATGGAACCCAGGTAGGTAATTTCATCTTTCCTTGTGACAATATTGTCACCCACTGTAACTGAGAAGTTACAAGTTGTCGAACAGAACTTGTAAGTCGCTTTGGATAAAAGTGTCAGCTATTTTCTTTTCTATTTTTTTTTTTATATCCTTTATTTATCCAGGAATGTCCCATTGAGATACAATATATCTTCTTCCAGGGAGTCCTGACCAACACGGCACACAACAAGTTTCAACATAAAAACAAGGGCATTAAACAAAAAACATACAAATCAAATACAAATACAGAAGGCCATTTGTGCAGTGGCAAGAAGCATAATCACATCAGCAATAATGCGTGATCCACAGAGTCAAACGCTTTAGACGGATCAACAAACAATGCTGCACAGTTTTTTCTTGTCTAGTGCTTCAATTATGTCATTTGAGACTAGCATAGTCACTGAAGTACTATGGATCTAAAGCCTGACTGAAACTCGTTAAGAATATTATGGTCAGCTAGAAACTTTTTCAGTTTGTTTACAAGAGATTCAAAGACTTTGGCCATTACAGACAATCTGGAAATAGGGCGATAACATTCTGCACTCGCACATACACAAACGCACTTTAAGAAAAGAACTTGTTGTGATTGTCCTTGTTTTCCGTCCGTATAATAGGTAATGGGATCCTATTCCAGTATGTTATGGCTCTATACATTGCTATATAAATGAAGATTATTATTATTATTTACAAATATAGAGTAAAGGAGGGGTTCCTTTACAACTTCCTTGGGGAATAACACACTGGAGTGTTACCATATTTGACATGGAACCATTAAATACAACACATTGTTGTCTATTAGACAAGTAGCTTCTCATCCATTCCATGGCAGTGTCTTCAAGCCCATATGTGTGTAATTTCAATAATAATAGGCCATGATCTATGATGTCGAAAGCTGCACTGAAATTCAAGAGCACTGTACCCACAACTAACTTCCTATCGATCAGTTGTAGCCAGCTATCTGTAAGAGATGTTAAAGCAGTTCCTGTAGAGTATCCTACTTTGTATGCATGCTGGAAATCAGAATTAATTTTGTTTTCGTTGAAATACTTTTGAATCTGCTTGAACACAATTCCTTCCAATAACTTACCTATTACTGGTTTTTCACTCGTTTTCCAAGGCTGAGGAAAGACCCTCGATTCAAAACATAAATTAAATATATGTGATAGTGGCTTAGCCACACATTTTGCAGAGATTTGTAGCAGTGTTCCATTCAGATTATCAACACCGCAAGGTTTATCTGGTTTAAGTGATAGGAGGAGCTTTTCAATATCATTTGGACTTGTGCATTTAAATTTAAATCTGCATTTCTTGTCATACATTATATGTTTTTTAATTACAGAGTCTGACAGCTTACCACTCATTGGCAACATTTGATTTATAATTGTGTTTACCTTGGAAACAAAGTAATTGTTGAAATGAGTTGCAATGTCAAATGGTTCATTCAATGTTTTCCATAGTCTCTTACTATCCCCTTTACACTCCTCCAATCTGGTTTGATAATAATGTTTTTTCTTCTGTAATTGTATTCATTTATAAATGTATAACTGTTGATTGATATGCACTGTCCCTGATCAAATAAACTGAGTAAACTCAAACGAAACTATTTTTTATTGCACAATCGTAGCGGGCATTGTAACGTTTGGGGTTTTGCGAGAGAACCAGTGTTGCAGTGAAAGATTAAACAAGTGAGAGAGACAGATGGACAGAATGAATTAATGAAAACTTTATTTAACTGATTGCAGAATGGGTACAATACAGTATGGCTCAATACACACAAAATGTTTAAAGGGATGCAGAGCAGAGAAAGACTAGCTTGTGTAGGTGTGACATTGGATTGGCAACCCCCCACACACACCATTGAAATGCTAATTGTTGGGGGACCCTGATGTAAACAAGACGAAAGTATTTCTCAGGTCTGCACCCCCTTAACAATTGTATGTATTGAGCTGGACTAAGCTCATTGAGCTGAGTAATATTATTGGCAAAACTTAGCCTGAAGTATATAATTAGGTTGCTGTTTATCAAAAAAATAAAATAATAATAATTGTTCTTGTTACTGACTCGTGTCAATCTTCCATGTTTTCGCTATAGTGTGTAGACCTTGCTACACATGTATTTCGTTCATATTGTTTATGGACAATGAGATGGGAGTGGAACTTTGTACATGCCCTTTGGGCTTCGTTCCCTCCTAGCACTGTTTTTTTAAATAATGTGCTAAATAAATAAAATAAACTAAACATATGAAGCTAAATACTCTGCTCTCACATTGTAGCTTCCTGGGGGCTTGTTCAGAGGAGGCTGCAGGTAGACGTGCTGCAGGTAGAGGTGCAGATAATTAGGTTGCTGTTTATCATAATGAAGCTAAATACTCTGCTCTCACATTGTAGCTTCCTGGGGGCTTGTTCAGAGGAGGCTGCAGGTAGACGTGCTGCAGGTAGAGGTGCAGATAATTAGGTTGCTGTTTATCATAATGAAGCTAAATACTCTGCTCTCACATTGTAGCTTCCTGGGGGCTTGTTCAGAGGAGGCTGCAGGTAGACGTGCTGCAGGTAGAGGTGCAGATAATTAGGTTGCTGTTTATCATAATGAAGCTAAATACTCTGCTCTCACATTGTAGCTTCATGAGGGCTTGTTCAGAGGAGGCTGCAGGTAGACGTGCAGTGGAGGCAGGCTGGGCTGGTGCAGAGGAGGAAGAGAAGAGGAGAATATCTTTGATCCTCCTTGCTTCCTCAGCGGGGTCCTGCCGTAGATGTCCAGATGGACCCTTCCTGAAAGAGACATCCTTCCTTCCAGGGAACTTCTTCATTATTGCCTGTACAAAACAAAACATCATGCATATTATAATTAAAATCACGTCACGTCTCAGTCCAGCGAAGAGACCAGAGAAAGACTTTCGTCTTGTTTACATCAGGGTCCCCCATTTTCAATTCATCATAACATGACATACATGACATACAGATACAGTACTGCTACATCTATACATTTATGACATACCAGATTTACAAATACAGTACTGTTTGTGATACAAAAAGAGTCTAAAAAAGAGAGTATATGATAACGTTAGCACACTGGCTCATTGATTTAACTCTACTGTAGCAAGCCAAGTTACTATGGGGGACCCTGATGTAAACAAGACGAAAGTCTTTCTCTGGTCTGCATCCCCTTAACAATTGTGTATATTGAGCTGTACTGTATTGTACCCATTCTGCAATCTGTTAAATAAAGTTTTCATTCATTCGTTCATTCACTTACCGATCTTTGTGCAGCTTAGTTCAAGTGTCGAACGAAGTTGGACGTTGCGCATCTTCATCTGTGATCCTCGAACCGCACGTTTTGCATACTGCGATTCGTTTTTTGTTTATCACCGCATAGTTTTTATAACGAAACGCAACAATCTGGGTAGCATTTTACATTTCGCCGTGAACTCAGCTGTAACATTATTACTGACTGTGGATCGCTCGTGCTATCGCGCAACGTGATTGGTTGTTTCAAAACAAAGTGGGTCTGGGAAATGAAGTGTGGATTCGCGCAAAATGAATTAATATATATACATTTAATAACGTTAATTTTTAATCGTTGGGCATGGGGGGAGGTATCAAGTCTTTTCAAGTCAAGTGAAGTTGCGTAGCAACAACAGACAATAAGTTGACTCAGAATAACTCATGTACAAATGCCGATATGCCCTACTTTGTTTACTTGTTTATTGCACAATGTCGCTCTATTGGTTGGATTCTTATTATATATTATTACTATTGTATTATGCACATCGTTGCGGGCAATTTAATTTTATAAATAATAAAAAAATATATAAATATTAGATAGGCTGGGAATCAAACCCCGGGCGTCGGCTTGAAAGGAATGGGGATAAACCACTAGACCACGGTACTAGACAAAATATATCATTATAAATAGAGCCCACCTAGCTATCTACACAAAATATATACATTGACTGCTCCATTCGACAGGTTTTAACTGGTTAATTATTTTATTCAGCAACATTGCTTTAGACATGGTATGGTATTTATTTTAGACAACAAAACATACAGATCGTTATACAGTATACTGTGTAGGACGTTGTAGCGTCCGTCTAATGACTTTGCGCCTCCTGGCGGCATAAAATAGAACAGCAGCCTGGGTTCCTAATTCATTTCCACGACGTGATATAACCGTGCTCACGTCGCGGCAAAGCGCCCAGGAAAACTAAAAGCTTCATCTGTATATGTACAAGGAACACACAAGGGATATCAAAACGACATACAAATACTATGCAACACATACCAATCAACAAATATATACATTCGGTTCAATCTGATCCTTTGTAACACTAGGCGACCGCCTATATCGCCTGTAGGAAGGTCCGCCCCTGCCTGGCGCTGTGTGATCAGTGTTCCCCTGAGTTGAACATGTCTCACCCGAGCCAGAATCTTGACTGCCACGATGGAGCAGATATCAGGGCATGTCCTCACAATGGATTCAGCAACACTATATGAGAGGGACCAGGGGTGTAAAGTACTTGAGTAATTGTACTTCGTTACAATACTTATGTACTGTTTTTGGGGATTTGTACTTTACTCTAGTATTATTAGGTTTGTATACTTTGTACTTTTACTCAATTACATTTCAGAAGAAAAAAAAACATAATTTTTACTCCTTACATTTAAAATGCAGACCTACAAAGTACAAAGTACAAATCTCACTTCGAGTACCTTCTGACTGAGGTAAGGTCTATCTTAGGTAACCTGCTGGTATTTTTTTTTTAAACCGAAAACATGCTTCTATACCGATTACAGTGTCGTATTTTACCGGACCTAAAACATGCTTTTGGTAACGATCGCAGTTTCGAGTTAAAGCGATGATTTTGTGAAGACACATATGTATATACCTTTAATTTGGAAGTATTTGGGGTTTCAGGAGAGCAACCCGAACGATTTGGGGCATAATGCATATAACGCGTCATATCTCGCGATCTATGAAAAAAGACTGGATTATTTTGGAAAGGGCCGATGTTTAGCGTGGAATAGCGCACAAACTACCGTAACGTCTTGGTGTAGCACAACCTCCAGTACAATTATATTATTAATATAATTATTATGTTTCACTCCATGAAAGCCTTAGGGCCACCGCCACTGTGAGTACCGTAGTCTTAACCCTTTCACTACCACACTACCAAATGGTTAACCCTTTCACTGTGACAATACAGCAGGTTAACCCTTTCACTGTGACAATACACTACCACACTACAAAAGGTTAACCCTTTCACTACCACATTACAGACGTTTAACCGTCTGTAGTGTGGTAGTGAAAGGGTTAAAAATGTAATTAAAACACATCTTTTTACTGCTGCTTATGGTTAAGGTGACTTCAGTTTTTTATTAATTTTTTTTTTTTTTTTTACATTTTTGTGTAAACCACTTTGTAAACATTGTTTTTAAAATGTGCTATATATTATTATTATTATTATTATTATTATTATTATTATTATTATTATTATTATTATTATTATTATTATTATTATTATTATTATTATTATTATTATTATTATTATTATTATTATTATTATTATTATTATTATTATTATAATATTAACTAGAAGAATGCACTCCTCTGTGAGACCTAACACTCTCCTCTCTCTGCTGCTCATGTCACATGGAACATTTTACTCGACAAATGACAGAAAGCGTTGCCGATATTGCTAGTATCAACAGATCCATATGGTTGTGCTAGAAGAAATATCACAACAGTGGCTCAGGAGGTACTGCAGTCGCCTGGTTCCCGGTTCGATTCCCGCTCCTCCCGGGCAGCGTGTCGAAGAGTCCTTGAGCAAGACACTTAACCCCTAATTGCTCCCGATGTGCAGGTTGGCACCTTGCATGGCTGCCTCCACCGTCGGTGTGTGAATGGGTGAGTGAATGGATAAAATGTGAGGAACAAATTGTAAAGCGATTTGGATAAAAGCTGTTATATAAATGCACCATTTACCATATAGAGTCACCTAAATCGACGGGGTGCTCCCTCTAGGGGTGGTGCATATAATAGGCTACAGCAAACTGTGTGACTATATGACTAACGGGTCAGGAGATGCACTCACATGGACATGAAAGGTTTGGTGTCCTCCAGTAGGGTCCAGGGCCCTCATTCATCAATAGTGTGCGTAGAACATTTCTATTTCCACACGTAAGCACGGAATGTAGAACTAGTGTACGCACAGGGAAGTCGGGATTCATCACACGGTGCGTAAGCAGGCTCTATGCTCCTCCGTGTTGATGAATACCACTTTGTTCTACCGTCAATGCTCGTGCATGATTATCCATATATGGTCATGAAAATGAGGAAACACCCCCCATGGGATGTGAAATAATGGACTGACCCGAGCGGGACTCTGAGAAACTCCACGAAGATTGTTCACTGCTGTCGAACCAAGAAGACACTATCGCGTATTATGATTTATGGGATAAATAAAAGGCGGACTTGTAAACGGTGATGTCAGATATCAACGGCTCCCTAAGACCATTGCTGCAATTCTGCCTGCACAGCTCAAAATACTAATAAAGACCGTTCGTTGACCACTGTTTGGCGTTGGTTGTGTGTCATTATAACCGTGCTGTAATATGAATGCCTTTATTAGTTGTGTTCGATTGGCTATATGATTTTTAGAGGCATCTATTTTGTTGTCGGCTAATAAAGACCGCGCTGGAATATGACTGCCTTTTCCCGTGTTGTTTGATTAATACCCACGGATTAAAGTTCTCCTCAATTCTATTCCAAATCGCGATGGATCTCCCGTCAATTTTCTACCTGCTGCATATGATTTCTAGAGGCATACTACAATCTATTTTGATGTCAGTATTGGGTAGCCTATATAAACAATATAATACGAGAGCATATACAAGAACAATGAATCTCACTGCATGTATGATAGCCTGCCTTTCAATACATGAACTTGAATTACATCATGTTTGTGTGCGGGACTCACAAGGCTGTTGTCACAATGGGTGGTACCGGTGTACAGTAATAATAACAGTCCACACAATATCACGATCCATGCCATAGCCTATGTTCCATTAGGACATGATCTGTGACGACAAATGTTCTAGAATGTTTGATTAAGATATCATACTCTGACAGCATGCCTATGAGCAACAAAAACGCGAACTTGAATCCCATCATATAGTCCAGGGGTGGCCAACCAGTCAGAGACTAAGAGCCACAAAAAAATGACTGTGGTACCACAAAGAGCCACACCATATACCAGCATTTCTCAACCTTTTTTTTCAGTCACGGCACCCTTCATGTGTTTATAGGTCTCACCCTCTGGCCTCTGAAGTTGCTAATGTCTTTTTTATTTGGGCCTCACAGGGTTAAAAGTACCCTGTGAGACCCACGGTTGCAAAATTACAAAATCACTTTTAGCCATTTAAAAAAAAAATTATTTAAAAAATGTTAAACTATTTTACTATTTCTTTCACTATTTGGGCACTTTTACACAATTCCTGTGAGTCTATGGAACACCTAGGTTTTTTTCAAAAAAAAATGCATTGTTTTGTATTTCTAATCAAGTACTAAAAACCGCATTTTTCTACCTCAAGATCTTAAGCCGTTTTGAGGCTGGGCTCCAACCACTGTGTGGCCTGGTGCCAACTGCCACATCAACTGCCACATTATTATGCAGCTGAGAAATCTCTGACATCACAGATATGCACATTTTCAGATGACTCAGTTCAGTGAGGGTGAATATTGTGAGAGGAGAATTGGAAGAATTCGCCAATATGAGAATTAGAGACATATATCCTATTAATATAAGTCCACATAGCTAAGAAACAATGGTAAACACTGAAAAAAGCCATTTATAAGATAGTTCCCCTTTAAGCACATGTATAGTCAATTGGTCCTGTTGTTCAGCCTCACAATGCTATTTGATAGTAATGTGTTTATATGTCCCACCCTCTGGCCTCTGAAGTTGCTAATTTCTTTTTAATTTGGGCCTCACAGGGTTAACCTCTTAAGCCCGAGATATACAGTAAAAGTGTATATTTTCAGCATTATGTTTGTTTACCAATTATTTTAACTGTTATTAGTGAAATATAAGATTATAGAAATCTCAGGGCATTGAGTCGGAAACCGGCGCATATTGACAGGAGGAAGTGGCACAGCCAAAAGTGAGTGTAGTCTTTTGAAGGAAGAGACTCAGGGCTTTCAAATTTCGAAAAACTACCCTACCCAGCTCACACCAGCCCCTGTCAATCATCTGACTTCTGGATTTACTTTTTAATTTCTCTTATTTTTTGGGATCATCTCCCACAAACCTGAACGTTATTGCCATAAAACAGAACGCAGTTAGTTTCTCTACCTTTCTGTGAACGTCTTGCAAAAAACGGTGTTGCAATATGATGAAAAATGGTGGAGAAATTTACATTATAAAAAAGATGGCAGAATTCAGTACTGTATCTACAAAACCTTCTGTTTAATCATCTTCCCTTTATTCATTTGCTTAGATTTTTCAGGTCTGGTCAATTTTAGCATGGTGTTATTTACAGTCAAAGATACATTTTTTTTTTTAAATAGAATTGATATTCTCCTTTGGTTCATTACAATTTACTCAAGCCTAGTAACAGACACACTATTTCTGACACTGATCCATATATGTCCCTAGATTCAGATACCAAGAACATGCAAATGGATCATTTAAAAAAAAATTGTAAATGTTTATTCTACGTCCTTATGGAATGAGTGACATAAAAAAAAAAAAGTAAAAAAAAAAAAAAGTAAAAAAAAAAAAAAGTAAAAAAAAAAAAAAAAATAATGTATGGATGGAAGAGCCGCACATTGACGGGCAAAGAGCCGCATGCGGCTCGCGAGCCGCGGGTTGGCCACCCCTGATATAGTCTGTCCACTATCTGCATGGTGTCATTGCAATGCGTTTTCTATTCTTTCTTGTACAGTAAAAAGGGGGAAGAACACTATATTCATATGACTTATTCTGCTTACAGCTTCGAAATTCCACTTGTTTCGTTTAACGTAAAGCCTTTTAAATATAATCAAAACGTTCCCGTGTTTCGGCGGTCTGTGCGCAAAATAATAACGAGTTGAGCTTTATGATTTATGATGAATTGAAAATGGGGGACCCTGATGTAAACAGGACGAAAGTTGGTCTGCATCCCCAATTAACAATTGTATGTACTGAGCTGTACTGTACTGTACCCATTCTGCAATCTGTTAATAAACTTTTCAATCAATCAGTCAATCAAGCTACGCGGAGCGCAGTCAGTCAGTAGCCTACACCCCGTATATTCCGATAACGCTATATAAACCATGCTGCATTCATTCTGAGAGAAAGATCTATTATTCCAAATGCTATTTATAGGGTTTTGACCATAATTACACTACTGTTGCTATTTTACAATGAACTATAATGAACTACGGTTCGTACAGAACATGCCAGTGTTATTATGCACAGAAGCTCATTTCCTTGTTGTAATAATATATTCTACCACTGGGCGCTAGGTACGCCAGGTCTGAACTGTGCGTAGATGTAAGCACGAAGTCAAGTTCAAGTTGAAATTGATGAATCCCACTCTTTGCTTAGAAATGATCGTACGCACAGGGTAAGCACAGATCTGTGCGTAGAACACGTTGATGAATGAGGGCCCAGGAATGTTCACAGCAAATGGGTGAGGAGATGCACTCATAATAAATGTTTGGCCTGAGGGTGGCGCTAGATGAAAGGTCAGGGGGTCACAGAAATCAATGGGTTTCTTTCTCTTTGGGATCATGAATGCACACAGAAAATGCAATGGCAATCCAGCCATTACCCTTTGAGATATCTTGTTCAGACTCACACACACAAACAGTTGGGACCGATTACATAACCACCACCATCTTGGTGGAGGTAACAAATACTAATACCTAAGCTAACTGGCAATGTGAGATCTAAGCTAACTGGCAATGTGAGATCTAAGCTAACTGGCAATGTGAGATCTAAGCTAACTGGCAATGTGAGATCTAAGCTAACTGGCAATGTGAGATCTAAGCTAACTGGTATAAATAAGGGATAATACATGACAATTAGGGATGCTCGATATTGGCTTTTTTACCGATACCGATATACCGATATTGTCCAACTCTTAATTTCCGATACCGATATCAACCGATATCAACCGATACCGATATATGCAGGGTTCCCCCCCCCCCCCCCCCCCCAAAATTGAATAATTTCAGGTAATTAACATTACATATCTCTTGTTGTGGAATTAACACAACATTATGCATACTTTTGACAATAAATAAAATTTGAATTTGTTCTTACTTGCTTGCCTGGGTAAATAAAGGTTATAGAAAAAAAAATAAAAAATTGAAAACCGATACCGATATTTTCCGATATCACATTTTAATGCCGATATCGGCCGATAATATCGGACATCCCTAATGACAATGTGAGATCTAAGCTAACTGGTATAAATAAGGGATAATACATGACAATGTGAGATCTAAGCTAACTGGTATAAGTAAGGGATAATACATGACAATGTGAGATCTAAGCTAACTGGTATAAATAAGGGATAATTTCAGATTCAGATTCAGATTCCTTTATTAAGCCATTTGTGTAAAACACATTGGTAATTGTTGCAGCATTACAGTGTATGCATTTTTCATACTTTTTTTTATATACATATATATATAAAGTGTAAAGTGCAGAGTTCCAGTAAAGACCAGTGCAGTGCAGTGTCATTGTGCCAGTGTCACTTGGGGGCGCAGGGGGGGGGACGGGGACGGGGACCTGAGGCATTGATCGGCCTGGCGGCTGAGGGGAAGAAGGTCAGTCTCTGACGAGCTTTCACACTTTGGGATCCTCAGCCTTCTCCCAGAGGGGAGCAGGGTGAAGAGGCTGTGACCGGGGTGGGAGGGGTCGGCCATGATCTTTCTTGCCCTCTTCAGCACCCTGGAGATCCCTCCACCCCCGCCCCATCCGAGCACACACTGTACAAATACACCAGCGCTTAATACCACCACTTACGCATAATAGATGAGTACAGTACTCAGTGGTACTCAGACTTAGCCAACTCAGGAGCCACATTGCAAAAACACTCCGTTCCTCAACCAAACCAACACCAGGCTACTAATAGGCGATTTACAAGCTATAGGAAAAAGCATGACGATGTAGACGTACTGTGTGCTGTACCAGTAGGCCAGTGAAATGTATCACCAACATTAACTATTAATACTGGTGGCAAAATAACAAGCAGTGTACAATTATTGTCATTCAAGGTTTCCCCTCGCAATTCAAATGCCCCAGGGGTCCCTGTAGTGGCCTGTCGACAGCCCCCCAGCACACAGTCACTGTAATGAAGTCCCAAACAACTGTAGTAGAGACTGGTCTATAAGTCCATAACCATATAAATAATATAATAATGTAGTAGATACAGAGCCTGGTCACCACAAAGTCTATATAACCATATAAATATAATAATGTAGAAGATACAGCCTGGTCACCACAAAGTCTATATAACCATATAAATATAATAATGTAGAAGATACAGAGCCTGGTCACCACAAAGTCTATATAACCATATAAATATAATAATGTAGAAGATACAGCCTGGTCACCACAAAGTCTATATAACCATATAAATATAATAATGTAGAAGATACAGAGCCTGGTCACCACAAAGTCTATATAACCATATAAATATAA
Source organism: Notolepis coatsorum (assembly GCF_963971535.1). Taxonomy (NCBI): domain Eukaryota; kingdom Metazoa; phylum Chordata; class Actinopteri; order Aulopiformes; family Paralepididae; genus Notolepis; species Notolepis coatsorum. The sequence continues at coordinate 7,813 of NW_028168970.1, read as the reverse complement.
TAATGTAGTAGATACAGAGCCTGGTCACCACAAAGTCTATATAACCATATAAATATAATAATGTAGTAGATACAGAGCCTGGTCACCACAAAGTCTATATAACCATATAAATATAATAATGTAGTAGATACAGAGCCTGGTCACCACAAAGGCCATAACTGCAGCTTCAGATGATCTCCACCCCAGGTAGAAAAACCGGAAGTAATCCTGAAAAATATGGAGCTCTTGGCCTTAAAAGTAAGCAATATACTCTTCAAAATATATGATAAATTGTGTTGACATTTTGTTTTTAAATCAAATTTAGGCTGGAGTTAAAGCAGTCATGTGTAATGGCGGTGCCTGCTGGTACTGTCTCTGTGTTTCCAATACGTTTCCCATGTTTCCTTATTCTGTCTTACACCTTCGTTTCCCCCACATGCACGCAGTACTTTCTGGAGAGCAGATTCCTGGTTTCTTGCTGGTCGAGGTTGCCTGTGTATTTGGTTCCCATTGATGCAGAAATATAGGCATGCTGTCTCTCTGGTATCGCCAGAAGGTTGACCAAAGCTGGTCGCACCGGATCATTCAAGGCTATAGTAGCAGCGAAAGTGGTGTGCTTTAAAAAGTTCAAAGTTCAATTCAAGGGTTTATATAAAAGGTTTTTTTCAGGGAATATACAGTAATAAAAGGTTATTGAGTGATCAGCGCTCATCAACTAATGAATGCTATAGATTCAACATTTGATCGGGACAGACTATGAAGGACCTGAACTGGCAAAGCGCCCCACGAAAGAGAGGGAAGGTGTGAGAAGAATACCATGTAGAGATATCGTCAGGAGATTAGTTATTACCCCAGAACAGTCGGTCAGACATGTCAAGTTACCAAAGTTACCAGGTCAGACATGTCAAGCTAGCTAACGTTACCAGGTCCGACATGTCAAGCTAGCTAACGTTACCAGGTCAGACATGTCAAGCTAGCTAACGTTACCAGGTCAGACATGTCAAGCTAGCTAACATTACCAGGTCAGACATGTCAAGCTAGCTAACATTACCAGGTCAGACATGTCAAGCTAGCTAACATTACCAGGTCAGACATGTCAAGCTAGCTAACATTACCAGGTCAGACATGTCAAGCTAGCTAACATTACCAGGTCAGACATGTCAAGCTAGCTAACATTACCAGGTCAGACATGTCAAGCTAGCTAACATTACCAGGTCAGACATGTCAAGCTAGCTAACATTACCAGGTCAGACATGTCAAGCTAGCTAACATTACCAGGTCAGACATGTCAAGCTAGCTAACGTTACCAGGTCAGACATGTCAAGCTAGCTAACATCACCAGGTCAGACATGTCAAGCTAGCTAACATTACCAAATCAGACATGTCAAGCTAGCTAACATTACCAGGTCAGACATGTCAAGCTAGCTAACGTTACCAGGTCAGACATGTCAAGCTAGCTAACATTACCAGGTCAGACATGTCAAGCTAGCTAACATTACCAGGTCAGACATGAATGAATGAATGAATGAATGAATGAATGAATGAATGAATGAATGAATGAATGAATGAATGAATGAATGAATGAATGAATGAATGAATGAAAACTTTATTTAACAGATTGCAGAATGGGTACAATACAGTACGGCTCAATACATACAATTGTTAAGGGGATGCAGACCTGAGAAAGACGTTTGTCTTGTTTCCATCAGGGTCCCCCATTTTCAATTCATATAGACATTTATGACATACACAACATACATGACATTTATGGCATAGGGACATATAGGTATTTAGTACTGATACATTTGTGACATAGGCGGTATTCAAATATACAGTACTGTTACCCCTAGATCCTGACAGAGTATATACATATGATGGGGAGGGGACTGTACATTAGGAGGGGGTGGGTGGGTGGGAGGGAAATATACATACGGCGGGGAGGGAATATATACATGCGGTGGGGAGGAGACTGTCTATTAGGAGGTGGTGGGGGTTTTGGGCATTTACGGTGGCCAGTTTCGAATTGCAGCCTCCCGTAGGTGCCCTTTAAGGGCGGTTTTGAATGTGGGCAGGGATTCACATTCCTTTACAGCTTTGGGTAGGGCGTTCCACATTGTTGTGGCATAATTGCGAAACGTGTTTAGTCCCTTGTTTGAGCCGAATCTGGGTTTAACATGATTTGTTGAGCTTCCTCTGGTGTAGTGGTTGTGGTATTCACTGACCTTTGGGAAGTATTTTGACATGTACATGGGCACCCCGGTCGTATAGTGTATCTTGTAGACCAGGCCAATTGCAAGTTGCTGTACTCTGTCGTCTACTCTAAGCCATCCTAGGTTGGCAAAGTGGGCAGGGGTGAGGTGGGTTCTGGGGTTCAGGTCAAGTAGTAGTCTGACCAGTTTGTTTTGTGATGTTTGTAATTTTGTTTTAAGCGCCTTTGAGGTGCTTTAGTACCATGAGGTGCACGCATAGTCATAGTACCCTTGAATGAGGGTACTAAGCTAACATAGCTAACATTACCAGGTCAGACATGTCAAGCTAGCTAACATTACCAGGTCAGACATGTCAAGCTAGCTAACATCACCAGGTCAGACATGTCAAGCTAGCTAACATTACCAGGTCAGACATGTCAAGCTAGCTAACATTACCAGGTCAGACATGTCAAGCTAGCTAATGTTACCAGGTCAGACATGTCAAGCTAGCTAACGTTACCAGGTCAGACATGTCAAGCTAGCTAACATTACCAGGTCAGACATGTCAAGCTAGCTAACATTACCAGGTCAGACATGTCAAGCTAGTTAACATTACCAGGTCAGACATGTCAAGCTAGCTAACATTACCAGGTCAGACATGTCAAGCTAGCTAACATTACCAGGTCAGACATGTCAAGCTAGCTAACATCACCAGGTCAGACATGTCAAGCTAGCTAACATTACCAGGTCAGACATGTCAAGCTAGCTAACATTACCAGGTCAGACATGTCAAGCTAGCTAACATTACCAGGTCAGACATGTCAAGCTAGCTAACATTACCAGGTCAGACATGTCAAGCTAGCTAACATTACCAGGTCAGACATGTCAAGCTAGCTAACATTACCAGGTCAGACATGTCAAGCTAGCTAACATTACCAGGTCAGACATGTCAAGCTAGCTAACATTACCAGGTCAGACATGTCAAGCTAGCTAACATTACCAGGTCAGACATGTCAAGCTAGCTAACGTTACCAGGTCAGACATGTCAAGCTAGTTAACATTACCAGGTCAGACATGTCAAGTTACCAAAGTTACCAGGTCAGACATGTCAAGCTAGCTAACGTTACCAGGTCAGACATGTCAAGCTAGCTAACATTACCAGGTCAGACATGTCAAGCTAGCTAACATTACCAGGTCAGACATGTCAAGCTAGCTAACGTTACCAGGTCAGACATGTCAAGCTAGCTAACATTACCAGGTCAGACATGTCAAGCTAGCTAACATTACCAGGTCCGACATGTCAAGCTAGCTAACATTACCAGGTCAGACATGTCAAGCTAGCTAACGTTACCAGGTCCGACATGTCAAGCTAGCTAACATTACCAGGTCAGACATGTCAAGCTAGCTAACATTACCAGGTCAGACATGTCAAGCTAGCTAACATTAACATGTCAGACATGTCAAGCTAGCTAACATTACCAGGTCAGACATGTCAAGCTAGCTAACATTAACATGTCAGACATGTCAAGCTAGCTAACGTTACTAGATCAGACATGTCAAGCTAGCTAACGTTACCAGGTCAGACCTGTCAAGCTAGCTAACATTACCAGGTCAGACATGTCAAGCTAGCTAACGTTACCAGGTCAGACATGTCAAGCTAGCTAACATTACCAGGTCAGACATGTCAAGCTAGCTAACATTACCAGGTCAGACATGTCAAGCTAGCTAACATTACCAGCTCAGACATGTCAAGCTAGCTAACATTACCAGGTCAGACATGTCAAGCTAGCTAACATTACCAGGTCAGACATGTCAAGCTAGCTAACATTACCAGGTCAGACATGTCAAGCTAGTTAACATTACCAGGTCAGACATGTCAAGCTAGCTAACGTTACCAGGTCAGACATGTCAAGCTAGCTAACGTTACCAGGTCAGACATGTCAAGCTAGCTAACATTACCAGGTCACACATGTCAAGCTAGCTAACGTTACCAGGTCAGACATGTCAAGCTAGCTAACATTACCAGGTCAGACATGTCAAGCTAGCTAACATTACCAGGTCAGACATGTCAAGCTAGCTAACATTACCAGGTCAGACATGTCAAGCTAGCTAACGTTACCAGGTCAGACATGTCAAGCTAGCCAACGTTACCAGGTCAGACATGTCAAGCTAGCTAACATTACCAGGTCAGACATGTCAAGCTAGCTAACGTTACCAGGTCAGACATGTCAAGCTAGCTAACGTTACCAGGTCAGACATGTCAAGCTAGCTAACATTACCAGGTCAGACATGTCAAGCTAGCTAACGTTACCAGGTCAGACATGTCAAGCTAGCTAACGTTACCAGGTCCGACATGTCAAGCTAGCTAACATTACCAGGTCACACATGTCAAGCTAGCTAACATTACCAGGTCAGACATGTCAAGCTAGCTAACATTACCAGGTCAGACATGTCAAGCTAGCTAACATTACCAGGTCAGACATGTCAAGCTAGCTAACATTACCAGGTCAGACATGTCAAGCTAGCTAACATTACCAGGTCAGACATGTCAAGCTAGCTAACGTTACCAGGTCCGACATGTCAAGCTAGCTAACATTACCAGGTCAGACATGTCAAGCTAGCTAACATTACCAGGTCAGACATGTCAAGCTAGCTAACGTTACCAGGTCAGACATGTCAAGCTAGCTAACATTACCAGGTCAGACATGTCAAGCTAGCTAACGTTACCAGGTCAGACATGTCAAGCTAGCTAACGTTACCAGGTCAGACATGTCAAGCTAGCCAACGTTACCAGGTCAGACATGTCAAGCTAGCTAACATTACCAGGTCAGACATGTCAAGCTAGCTAACGTTACCAGGTCAGACATGTCAAGCTAGCTAACGTTACCAGGTCAGACATGTCAAGCTAGCTAACATTACCAGGTCAGACATGTCAAGCTAGCTAACGTTACCAGGTCAGACATGTCAAGCTAGCTAACGTTACCAGGTCCGACATGTCAAGCTAGCTACCATTACCAGGTCACATGTCAAGCTAGCTAACATTACCAGTCAGACATGTCAAGCTAGCTAACATTACCAGGTCAGACATGTCAAGCTAGCTAACCTTACCAGGTCAGACATGTCAAGCTAGCTAACATTACCAGGTCAGACATGTCAGCTAGCTAACATTACCAGGTCAGACATGTCAAGCTAGCTAACGTTACCAGGTCCGACATGTCAAGCTAGCTAACATTACACAGGTCAGACATGTCAAGCTAGCTAACATTACCAGGTCAGACATGTCAAGCTAGCTAACGTTACCAGGTCAGACATGTCAAGCTAGCTAACATTACCAGGTAGGGCCTAACGGCAGCATAACATCTGGAATTCTAATGTTAGACTTGTGGAAGTCCCTCTCTCTCTGTCTCTCTCTCTCTCTCTCTCTCTCTCTCTCTCTCTCTCTCTCTCTCTCTCTCTCTCCCTCTCTCTCTCTCTCTCTCTCTCTCTCCTCTCTCTCCCTCCCTCTCTCTCTCTCTCTTCTCTCTCTCTCTCTCTCTCTCTCTCTCTCTCTCCTCTCTTCTCTCTCTCTCTCTCTCTCTCTCTCTCTCTCTCTCTCTCTCTCTCTCTCTCTCTCTCTCTCTCTCTCTCTCTCTCTCTGTAGTGGCTTTGGCTACTGATCTTACTGAGCCAACCCTATGGATATACAGCCACATCTCCCTACAGTATATGAAATCACCTCAGTTTCCTCCGTGTCGTCCTAATGAGCCTATCATAGGTGAACTGAGAGTGGGAAATGACCCTCTACAACTCAGAATGACACGACTTCTAGGACTGGTGAGCTAACCAAGCAGAGAAAGCACTGTGTTGGTAGAGAGCCGTTTGGGGGCAGGGGACAGTTCGTGTCTCTGAGCCAAACATGAACCAGATTTTCTACCATGTTTGGCTATGTTAGTACTTTTTTAAATTTTCTCTCCTTGTCTGTGCCCTAAAGGAGATAAATGATGATTGATTGTTGGTATTGTCTTTATTGGAGCAATAAAACAAGGATTGTGCAATACAATACAAAGAATATGATCAAAAGGATAAAACACATTAAAGCCCTAGAGCTTGTTTCCATTGTGGTCCTTGTGAAGTGAAGTGAATGTAAGTGTGCATATGTGAGCGTGTGTGCGTGGGGAACATAAAACAAGATACATATATAAAAACAAAAACAATACTTCACATCAATAGAGACCTCACCAAATAACATGACCCTACAGGGGTTCCATGTTTTTTTTATCCACTTCTTCTCCTCCTGTTTTTCTGTATTTTCCTCCCATCCCAATTTAGTCGTTATGCCAATTGGGCAATTGCCTCCCCTTCCTGGCCGTTGCGCACATGTGCCCCCACTGGTCGGTCTAGGGAGCCCTGAAGTCTAACACATGCTTCCTCCGATACATAGGAGACAGCCAGCAGCCTCTTTTCACCTGACAGCGTGGACTCTCATTGGTGAAGTGTAACGCGTGGAGGGCACACTACCCTTACCAGTTCCCTCCCTCGCTGTGCAGGCGCCTGACCGACTGTAGGAGTCGCTGTTTACAACGACAGATTACCCACGGCTTCCTCCCGCCTGACACCGTCAATTGTGTCAGTATGACGGCCGGCCAAGCCGGAGGCACCGCTGACAGCGGGTTCGATCCAGTGTCTCTGCGGTGGTAGACAGACACTTAGTCTGCTGTGCTACCCGGCCGCCTAGGGTTCCAATATTTAAAACCAATAGCCGACAGGGGACCAGAAAATAAAAGAGGATTATGAACCATTTTTTTAAGGAGGTCATGAAGGTAAACGTGGAAGCAGTAGCAGGTCATGAAGGTAAACGTGGAAGCAAGTAGCTTTATACTTTCAGGTAGTTCCATAAAATTGCTGCAGAATATAAAAAGGTACATTTGCCCATTAAAGATACAAATTTGAAGGGTTACAATGTCGGTGGAGCTTCCTCTGGTGGAGTAGCTGTGTACCTCACTGACTTTACTCAAATAGTCAGTGAGGTAGCGTAACTCATGTCACACTAACGTTTCGTAGAGCACTTTGAGCCGAAGTTGCGCTGCGATTATTTGTATTTAATTTTTTTATAATTTTTTAAACAAACATATAAACAAACATGACAACACACGATAAGATATACAGGCATTAATTAACCGTGCACATCCAATGAAATCACCAATTAGTTAAATGTCTTATACAGGATATACCCCTAATACCTGCTATCTAATACCCTACACACATATGCTCTAGCTCGTACCCCCCCCTCCCGGACCCCCCATTGGATAATCCATCCATTATCCCTCGCTCCTAACCAGACACTACCATTATATGCTAGCTTTTATTCTCTCCACCACTTCTAACCACATTGTCATTTTGGATTCATTGAGACCCAAAATTCTTGCTGTAGATATTTCTTGATAAATCACATCGAGATATGTAATCAAATCAAATCAAATCAAATTTATTTATAAGGCCCGACAACACACGTTAATGTCCCCATGGGCCGTACAGGTCTTCTTTAAACAAGTCAAGAAGAAACATAACAATAAGTCAAGAACAGAACAAGAACACCATAAGTTCCAAACATTTTTAGATGAATGCAAAAAAAAATTTAAATTAAAGAATGCAAGCACTCCCAGACA
>NW_028168971.1:15000-19516 GCF_963971535.1 Notolepis coatsorum | reverse complement strand
GAGAGGGAGAGAGAGAGAGAGAGCTCTGATTTCCCTGCAGGGCTTCGGTCTCCGTTCCCCCCCGCCCTGCCACCACTCTGGGTGGCACAAAGACACAACAGGGAAAAGAGGAAGGAAGTGGCATAAACATGGTGCTCTAGATTAGATTCATTTGTCAATTCATGTATTGTCATCATACATACAGCACAACAGGGAGAAGTACAGCACACTATTAACAGCGGCCGGTTAGCACAGCGGACTAAGCGTCTGTCTACCACCGCAGAGACACTGGTATATAAACAAACACACATATAAACAAACATGACATCACACGATAAGATACACAAGCATTAATATACAGTGTATATCCAACGAAATTACCATTTATACCAATGTCTTATACAGGATATACCCCTAATACCTGTTATCTAAAAACCTACACACATATGCCCCAGCTCGAACCCCCCCCCTCCCGGACCCCTCCTTGGATAGTACCTCCATTATCCCTCTCTCCTAACCAGACACTACCATTATAAGCTAGCTTTTATTCTCTCCACCACTTCTAACCACATTGACATTTTGGATTCATTGAGACCCAGAATTCTTGCTGTAGATATTTCTTGATAAATCACATCGAGATATGTAAGAAACCAAACTTTCCGGCAAATTTTTCCGGTTGAAACCAGCGTGATGCGATCAGCTTTTTAGCTACTGTGATACCCGATAAAACCAATAGCTGTGGATTTACTGCAAACTCAAAAACATCATTCAATAGTAATACAGAGGGGTGTACAGGTATATTCCAAGATACAAGTTTTGATAATTGTTGGGTCACATCTTTCCAGAATGTCTTAACTGGTGGGCAGTCCCAATACATGTGCATAAATGTCCCTTCGTCCCCATTTGTACATTGGGAGCATTTGGAGTCTTGTTTAAGACCCATTCTGTTCAGTCTTATAGGAGTCAAGTATGTCCTGTGAATATAGTTAAGATTGATTTGTTGATGGTCCGGGTTCCTTGATGTAAGTCGGACATTTGCCCAGGCTCCTTGTCAATCAAAGTCACTTTCCAGGTCTGGTATATCCCTCCTCCAGACAGAGTCTAGTTGGAGGGTTTCATACGAGGACGTTAGTAATTGGAGGGGGTAACGGTAGCATTGAACTGAAGAAGTTGATTCTAGGTAGTACATCCATCTTAACTATTGATATCCGTGCCTGTACTGAGTTTTTAAGTTTTGCCCACCTATCAAGGTCGTCTTTGATTTTGTACAGAACACTATTAACACTATTAGTACAGAACACTATTAACACTATTAGTACAGAACACTATTAACACTATTAACACTATTAGTACAGAACACTATTAACACTATTAGTACAGAACACTATTAACACTATTAACACTATTAGTACAGAACACTATTAACACTATTAGTACAGAACACTATTAACACTATTAACACTATTAGTACAGAACACTATTAACACTATTAACACTATTAGTACAGAACACTATTAACACTATTAGTACAGAACACTATTAACACTATTAGTACAGAACACTATTAACACTATTAGTACAGAACACTATTAGTACAGAACACTATTAACACTATTAGTACAGAACACTATTAGTACAGAACACTATTAACACTATTAGTACAGAACACTATTAATACTATTAGTACAGAACACTATTAACACTATTAGTACAGAACACTATTAACACTATTAGTACAGAACACTATTAACACTATTAGTACAGAACACTATTAACACTATTAGTACAGAACACTATTAACACTATTAGTACAGAACACTATTAACACTATTAGTACAGAACACTATTAACACTATTAGTACAGAACACTATTAACACTATTAACACTATTAGTACAGAACACTATTAACACTATTAGTACAGAACACTATTAGTACAGAACACTATTAGTACAGAACACTATTAACACTATTAGTACAGAACACTATTAGTACAGAACACTATAACAGAACACAGCTCTGTGTCACAGAGACGCTGCTCTCATTACTGTAGTGTATCATGATGCCTCCTCCCTCACCAGCCCACAGCGTTTTAATAACTAGCTCAGTAAAACGGCTTTAAGGATAATGTAATACAAGAATAACGCAACGTTGCCAGTGGATTGCCGTGTCTGTGGCCGTGTCTGTGGGCGGCCGGGGCCACCGCTTAGTTGTGACGAGGAATATTCTGTGAACTGTTTTTTGTGTGTGGAAACAGAGATACTCGAGCACGGGGTATCGAACCTGCGTGTCAACGGTTACACCCCGAATACGACCCATGAACGGGAATGTGGCCAATAGCCGGGTGACTCGGGGGCACGTAGGTTTTTCTCTATGTGGAAAATGTCTGGTCGATAATCATGCAACGCCACGTGCAAAACACACCGGCCACTCGATACCTGCTGCTGCCGCGCAGACCTCCTCGCAGACCGGCTCCGTTAACACGCCGCTGGCTGGTCCAGGGTGCCGATCGATCCGCTGGCGCTTCATCTGCTGCCAGAGTCAGATTGACACGGCAGGAACAATGAGTGTGACTTCCAGCAGCACAGGAGGCTTAATGTGTGAGTGTGAGAGCAGCACCGCGCTCAGTCTCTGCTGCATGAACCACTCAGAGGCAAAGACGAGGCGAGGCGAGGTGAGGTGAGGTGAGGTGAGGTGAGGTGTGGTGAGGTGAGGTGAGATAAGGTGAGGTGTGGTGAGGTGAGGTGAGGTGAGGTGAGGCGAGGCGAGGTGAGGTGAGGTGAGGTGAGGTGAGGTGAGGTGAGGTGAGGTGAGGTGAGGCGAGGCGAGGTGAGGTGAGGTGAGGTGAGGTGAGGTGAGGTGAGGTGAGGCGAGGCGAGGCGAGGCGAGGCGAGGCGAGGTGAGGCGAGGCGAGGTGAGGTGAGGTGAGGTGAGGTGAGGTGAGGTGAGGCGAGGTGAGGTGAGGTGAGGTGTGGTGTGGTGAGGTGAGGTGTGGTGAGGTGAGGTGAGGTGAGGTGTGGTGAGGTGAGGTGTGGTGAGGTGAGGTGAGGTGTGGTGTGGTGAGGTGAGGTGTGGTGAGGTGTGGTGAGGTGAGGCGAGGTGAGGTGAGGTGAGGTGAGGTGAGGTGAGGCGAGGTGAGGTGAGGTGAGGTGAGGTGAGGCGAGGTGAGGTGTGGTGAGGCGAGATGTGGTGAGGCGAGGCGAGGTGAGGTGAGGTGAGGTGTGGTGAGGTGAGGCGAGGCGAGGTGAGGTGAGGTGAGGTGTGGTGAGGTGAGGTGAGGTGTGGTGAGGTGAGGTGAGGTGTGGTGAGGTGTGGTGAGGTGAGGTGAGGTGAGGTGAGGTGTGGTGAGGTAAGATAAGATAAGATATGGTATGATAAGGTATGGTAAGATGACATGAGAAGAGAATTTGTAACAGTCAGAATTGTGAAATGTACCTTTGAGTTTAAGTTAGTGTTTTGGTTTATGTGCATCGGAGGCAACATATGTGTTTGTTAGCTAAGCAAATGCACCTGCTGGGTGATTTTGTTATTTTATTCTTATGTTTTTTAGTTGATCTATTTCATCCACGTGTGAATGAGATAATTAGCCGTGAGAGCAGGCTTTACACGGTCAGTCGTGGTTCTGTAGCTCGTGAGAGTCCCAGCAGCGTCTCCTGCCCCAGCCGTCTGGTCTCCCCTCCCCCCGCTTCTCCTGCCCCAGCCGTCTGGTCTTCCCTCCCCCCGCTTCTCCTGCCCCAGCCGTCTGGTCTCCCCTCCCCCCGCTTCTCCTGCTCCAGTCGCCTGGTCTCCCCTCCCCCCGCTTCTCCTGCCCCAGCCATCTGGTCTTCCCTCCCCCCGCTTCTCCTGCCCCAGCCATCTGGTCTCCCCTCACCCCGCTTCTCCTGCCCCAGTCATCTGGTCTCCCCGCTTCTCCTTTCCCAGCCGTCTGGTCTCCCCTGCTCCAGTCGTCTGGTCTCCCTGCTTCTCCTGCCCCAGTCGTCTGGTCTCCCCGCTTCTCCTTCCCCAGCTGTCTGGTCTCCCCTGCTCCAGTCGTCTGGTCTCCCTGCTTCTCCTGCCCCAGTCGTCTGGTCTCCCCTCCTCCCCGCTTCTCCTGCCCCAGCCGTCTGGTCTCCCCTCCTCCTCGCTTCTCCTGCCCCAGCCGTCTGGTCTCCCCTCCCCCGCTTCTCCTGCCCCAGTCGTCTGGTCTCCCCTCCCCCGCTTCTCCTGCCCCAGTCGTCTGGTCTCCCCTCCCCCCGCTTCTCCTGCCCCAGCCGTCTGGTCTCCCCTCACCCCGCTTCTCCTGCCCCAGCCGTCTGGTCTCCCCTCCTCCCCGCTTCTCCTGCCGCAGCCGTCTGGTCTCCCCTCCCCCCGCTTCTCCTGCCCCAGCCGTCTGGTCTCCCCTCACCCTGCTTCTCCTGCCCCAGTTGTCTGGTCTCCCCTCTTCTCCTGCCCAAGCCATCTGGTCTCCCCTCACCCTGCTTCTCCTTCCCCAGCCGTCAGGTATCCCCTGCTCCAGTCGTCTGGTCTCCCCGCTTCTCCTGCCCCAGTCGTCTGGTCTC
>NW_028168971.1:0-10000 GCF_963971535.1 Notolepis coatsorum | reverse complement strand
AAAATAAAAAAATAAAATAAAATAAATTCCCTACCTACCCATGGCCAAACTGACAACCAACCTGAAACCAACTATTAATTTTGTTAGGCCTAATCGAACAATGGGTATCGGATCGGTACTCGGTAATCGGCCGATACCCAAAGCCCAGGTATCGGTATCGGGACTGAACGAGTCGGATCGGTGCATCCCTAGTTGTCGGTCACTTAACAGTCTGAGTCAGTGTGAGTTAAAGCTCCTTCAGTGGGACGTACGTGCCTTGGTGTACTTTGATCTGACGTGGCGCCTGCTCCGTGTGGCGTGCCGCGGCCGCGCCCTATGATCACCTGGCGGCTACCGTCTGAAGCCTTCTCTCTCTCTCGACACCGGATCAGTTACAAAAAAAAACATCCTCCCTATTATTACTTTAAACCCACATGATGGAGAAAATGGGGGCAAGGTTTAAAAATACCCACAATTATTTCCCATCATCTCCTCTTACACACAATCAAGAGCTTGCTCCCCTTGCACTTAGGAAGACTAGCCCTCGGCAATCATACGTACGCACACACACACACACACACACACACACACACACACACACACACACACACACACACACACACACACACACACACACACACACACACACACACACACACACACACACACACACACACACACACACACACACACGCCCGCGCACGTGCCCACACAACACACACACACACACAGAGACAAAACAGACTGACACGTGCGGCGCACTTCCACAGAAGGGCATTATCAATTCATGGAGATTGCCTCTGCTTTTCATGGCTGTACAACGGGGCTTGAGTGGCGTTCGGAGAGCTGGAGGAGGATTAGTCCTCTAACCTCCACGGGCCAAACCTCTCCAAAGCCCCCCTTTGTGTGTGTGTGAATAGGAACACTCTGTCCTGAGATTGCCTGCCCGCCCGCCTGCACTGTCCTACATGGTCTCGTCTTTTTTATCTACGCTTGTTTAAAAACAGGCCACGCGTGGGCAGACATGGGCAGACGTGCGTGGGCAGACATGCGTGGGTCCGCGGCGCGGGTCTGTTTATATGCTGACGACGTACAGGCGTTTGTCCGTGTTTCACTCTCCCGCTCTTGTTTACTCAGGTGGACGTGTCGACATTGTTTACCTTTTATCCTCTTGCGTGTTGAGCCTGGAGGTTCGCCTGGCTTTGGACAGAGAGCCGTCTTCTTCGCGTCTTTGTCCTTCAGGGTCTGTGTGCTATAGGGCCGCAGCACGGTGCTTTTGCTAAAATGTGAATCACGATTTTTCTCTCTTAAGAATTGAGATCACGATTCTCTCACACTAAAACAGCCTTTTTTTTTTAAACAAAGAAATGTCACTATTAGAGATACTATAGCTGTTAGCTTTTATAGTAAATATGTAGTATTTATAGTATATTTATTTTATAGTAAAACATTTTATTTGTTTTGTTTTGTGATGTAAAAAAATGAAAATCGTCATCATTTAGAAATTAGATTGCATAGGTCTATGAATCGAGATTGATTTGTTTACCCTTTCACTACCACACTACAGAAGGTTAACCCGTTCACTACCACACTACAGAAGGTTAACCCGTTCACTACCACACTACAGCAGGTTAACCCTTTCACTACCACACTACAGAAGGTTAACCCTTTCACTACCCCACTACAGACGGTTAACCCTTTCACTACCACACTACATAAGGTTAACCCTTTCACTACCACACTACATAAGGGTAACCCTTTCACTACCCCACTACAGAAGGTTAACCCTTTCACTACCACACTACAGAAGGTTAACCCTTTCACTACCCCACTACAGACGGTTAACCCTTTCACCACCACACTACAGAAGGTTAACCCTTTCACTACTCCACTACAGACGGTTAACCCGTTCACTACCACACTACATGAGGTTAACCCTTTCACTACCACACTACAGAAGGTTAACCCTTTCACTACCACACTACAGAAGGTTAACCCTTTCAGTACCACACTACAGAAGGTTAACCCTTTCACTACCCCACTACATAAAGTTAACCCTTTCACTACCACACTACAGAAGGTTAACCCTTTCACTACCCCACTACAGAAGGTTAACCCTTTCACTACCACACTACAGAAGGTTAACCCTTTCACTACCACACTACAGCCGGTTAACCCTTTCACTACCACACTACAGAAGGTTAACCCTTTCACTACCACACTACAGACGGGTAACCCTTTCACTACCCCACTACAGACGGGTAACCCTTTCACTACCACACTACAGAAGGTTAACCCTTTCACTACCACACTACAGAAGGTTAACCCTTTCACTACCACACTACAGAAGGTTAACCCTTTCACTACCCCACTACAGACGGTTAACCCTTTCACTACCACACTACAGAATGTTAACCCTTTCACTACCACACTACAGAAGGTTAACCCTTTCACTACCACACTACAGACGGTTAACCCTTTCACTACCACACTACAGACGGTTAAACATGGCACTCTTCTTCACCTCCTCAATCTCTCTTGGTCGTTCACCTGTGAGAGTCTCTCGTTCAACCCTCCCGTCAACACAAGCCCCGCCTCACCAAGACCGACAGCCAGAAGTGACGTAACAAGACGAATGAATGTCTCCTCCTCTGTTTCCCACTTCCTCCCGCCTCTGCCAATAACCAAAATCTGATTGGACATCTCCTCCTGGAGGCGGGGCGCGTCCGGGCCAATCGTTTGCCTTCTCAGCAGGGCTGGAGAATCACAGACACACACCCGGGGGAGAGGTCTCATCAGTCTGCCTCGGTCTTCTCTCAGCTGGTTCTCCTCCTCCTCCTCCTCTGATTGTCTCGTGAGAATCTCAAAGGCTATGTTTACACTGCAGGCAGATGTTGGTCCGAATCAAATCTTTTGCTCATATTATGTGACGACGTCTGCGTTCACACTGCAGGCCTTACTGCTCAATTCTGATTTATTGCTCAGATCTCTCAGATTCCAGTGTGAACTGGTCACTGCTCCTGAACTGACCCGCATGCTGCTGACCCACATGAACAATAAAGAAGATGGATGGAAACATGGAGGACACTGCAGTCACAGTTTATGGTTTCATTTATCAATTGAATGCAGTGGATTAAAACATTCAGACTGCAGGCAGAGGTGACCCAGATCTGCTTCTGTCATGACAGTGTGAACAGCACAGAGTAAACAGTGTAAACAGCACAGTGTAAACAGCACAGTGTAAACAGCACAGTGTAAACAGCACAGAGTAAACAGTGTAAACAGCACAGTGTAAACAGCACAGTGTAAACAGCACAGTGTAAACAGCACAGAGTAAACAGTGTAAACAGCACAGAGTAAACAGCACAGTGTAAACAGCACAGAGTAAACAGTGTAAACAGCACAGAGTAAACAGTGTAAACAGCACATTGTAAACAGCACAGAGTAAACAGTGTAAACAGCACAGAGTAAACAGTGTAAACAGCACAGTGTAAACAGCACCAATCACATGGAATCTGATCTTTTCAATTCAGATGTGAGCCACTTCCATCATGTGGTCCTGAACCAGATACAGGTCTGATCTTTTGCAGCGCGACCTGAGTCTGAACAGTCATGCGACCTTTAACCTTTACGTCACTCAGTCTAGATTGACGTTTGTCACAAATCTTTACGGCCATCGTCTTCATTGTTCATGTGCGCAGCACGCGGGTCAGTTCAGGAGCAGTGACCAGTCCAGTTCACACTGGAATCTGATATTTTGGCCACATTTAAGAAATTATGTGAAACAGCAAAACAAAAAATTAATCAGATCTGAGCAATACGTCAGAATTGAGCTCTGGATGCCTGCAGTGTGAACGGAGTCAAAGACATGTCTGTTCCCAGCGCGTTCACAGTGAGGGGTGGGGGGGAGCATGTCTGTTTCCAGCACGCGGGGGGGGGAGGGGGGAGGAGGGGGGGGCAGCCGTGCGTGAACAGAAGATTACGGGAAGAAAAATCACCTGCCGTTCTGGTTTTATTTTAGATTTAGCAATTACTTCCTGACTGTCCTCCATTCCTCTTCATCCTGGATTATTAACGGGTGTGCGTTCAGAGGCTCTGTGTGTGTGTGTGTGTGTGTGTGTGTGTGTGTGTGTGTGTGTGTGTGTGTGTTGTGTGTGTGTGTGTGTGTGTGTGTGTGTGTGTGTGTGTGTGTGTGTGTGTGTGTGTGTGTGTGTGTGTGTGTGTGTGTGTGTGTGTGTGTGTGTGTCAGTGTACGTTTCTTTGTGTGCCCACATGTGTGTGTGTGCGCCGTGGTGTACGTGCATGTGCAGTATTCTTGTGTTTGTGTGTGTTTTGTGTGTGTCAGTGCACGTTTCTTTGTGTGTGCCTGCAGCACGTGCATGTATGCTTACTAGCATGTGTGTACGACGTGTTGTACGGTATGCTTGCCTGTGTGCGTGTGTACACATGTGTGTGTGTGTGTGTGCGTATGTGTGTACACATGTGCCTGTGTGTGCCTGTGTGTGTTTGTGTGTGTGTACACATGTGCCTGTGTGTGTGAGCCTGTGTTTGTGTGTGTGTACACATGTGCCTGTGTGTGCGTGTTTGTGTGTGTGATCCTGTGTTTGTGTGTGTGTATACACATGTGCGTGTGTGCCTGTGTTTGTGTGTGTGTACACATGTGCGTGTGTGTGTGCCTGTGCCTGTGTGTGTGTGTGTGCCTGTGTGTGTGTGTGCCTGTGTGTGTGTGTGTGTACAGATGCGTGTGTGTGTGCGTGTGTTATCAGCAGCCTCTCCATCTTCCCCGGGGCTGACCTGGTTTCCGGTGTCAAACGGAGGTTTGCTCGGGGGTGTCTGGTTCCTCCATCCATCCTGGGCACTGAGCAGGGGACAGTATGGGTTCAGCATTAGACCGGGTGATGAATGCCGCTCCGGGGCGCTGATGTACAGTAAGGTGCGGACGCGGAGGCTGTGAGGGGAACAGGAATCATGTCCAGGGGGCGGCATCGCTGTACAGGACACTCTGTGGTAACATCTCTGTACAGGTCACTCTGTAGTAACATCTCTGTACAGGTCACTCTGTAGTAACATCTCTGTACAGGTCACTCTGTAGTAACATCACTGTACAGGACACTCTGTAACATCTCTGTACAGGACACTCTGTAACATCTCTGTACAGGTCACTCTGTAACATCTCTGTACAGGTCACTCTGTAACATCTCTGTACAGGACACTCTGTAGTAACATCTCTGTACAGGACACTCTGTAACATCTCTGTACAGGACACTCTGTAGTAACATCTCTGTACAGGACACTCTGTAACATCTCTGTACAGGACACTCTGTAACATCTCTGTACAGGTCACTCTGTAACATCTCTGTACAGGTCACTCTGTAACATCTCTGTACAGGACACTCTGTAACATCTCTGTACAGGACACTCTGTAACATCTCTGTACAGGACACTCTGTAACATCTCTGTACAGGACACTCTGTAACATCTCTGTACAGGTCACTCTGTAACATCGCTGTACAGGACACTCTGTAGTAACATCTCTGTACAGGACACTCTGTAACATCTCTGTACAGGACACTCTGTAACATCGCTGTACAGGTCACTCTGTAACATCTCTGTACAGGTCACTCTGTAACATCGCTGTACAGGACACTCTGTAGTAACATCTCTGTACAGGACACTCTGTAACATCTCTGTACAGGACACTCTGTAACATCTCTGTACAGGACACTCTGTAACATATCTGTACAGGTCACTCTGTAACATCTCTGTACAGGACACTCTGTAACATCTCTGTACAGGCCACTCTGTAACATCTCTGTACAGGACACTCTGTAGTAACATCTCTGTACAGGACACTCTGTAACATCTCTGTACAGGACACTCTGTAGTAACATCTCTGTACAGGTCACTCTGTAACATCTATGTACAGGACACTCTGTAACATCTCTGTACAGGTCACTCTGTAGTAACATCTCTGTACAGGTCACTCTGTAGTAACATCTCTGTACAGGACACTCTGTAGTAACATCTCTGTACAGGTCACTCTGTAACATCTATGTACAGGACACTCTGTAACATCTCTGTACAGGTCACTCTGTAGTAACATCTCTGTACAGGTCACTCTGTAGTAACATCTCTGTACAGGTCACTCTGTAGTAACATCTCTGTACAGGTCACTCTGTAGTAACATCTCTGTACAGGACACTCTGTAACATCTCTGTACAGGACACTCTGTAGTAACATCTCTGTACAGGACACTCTGTAGTAACATCTCTGTACAGGACACTCTGTAACATCTCTGTACAGGTCACTCTGTAACATCTCTGTACAGGTCACTCTGTAACATCTCTGTACAGGTCACTCTGTAGTAACATCTCTGTACAGGTCACTCTGTAACATCTCTGTACAGGTCACTCTGTAACATCTCTGTACAGGACACTCTGTAACATCTCTGTACAGGACACTGTAACATCTCTGTACAGGTCACTCTGTAACATCTCTGTACAGGACACTCTGTAACATCTCTGTACAGGACACTCTGTAGTAACATCTCTGTACAGGACACTCTGTAACATCTCTGTACAGGTCACTCTGTAACATCTCTGTACAGGTCACTCTGTAACATCTCTGTACAGGACACTCTGTAACATCGCTGTACAGGTCACTCTGTAACATCTCTGTACAGGTCACTCTGTAACATCTCTGTACAGGTCACTCTGTAACATCTCTGTACAGGACACTCTGTAACATCTCTGTACAGGTCACTCTGTAGTAACATCTCTGTACAGGACACTCTGTAACATCGCTGTACAGGACACTCTGTAGTAACATCTCTGTACAGGACACTCTGTAACATCTCTGTACAGGACACTCTGTAACATCTCTGTACAGGACACTCTGTAACATCTCTGTACAGGACACTCTGTAGTAACATCTCTGTACAGGTCACTCTGTAACATCTCTGTACAGGACACTCTGTAACATCTCTGTACAGGTCACTCTGTAACATCTCTGTACAGGACACTCTGTAACATCTCTGTACAGGACACTCTGTAACATCTCTGTACAGGACACTCTGTAACATCTCTGTACAGGACACTCTGTAACATCTCTGTACAGGACACTCTGTAACATCTCTGTACAGGACACTCTGTAACATCTCTGTACAGGACACTCTGTAACATCTCTGTACAGGACACTCTGTAGTAACATCTCTGTACAGGTCACTCTGTAGTAACATCTCTGTACAGGACACTCTGTAACATCTCTGTACAGGACACTCTGTAACATCTCTGTACAGGTCACTCTGTAGTAACATCTCTGTACAGGACACTCTGTAACATCTCTGTACAGGAGACTCTGTAACATCTCTGTACAGGACACTCTGTAACATCTCTGTACAGGAGACTCTGTAACATCTCTGTACAGGTCACTCTGTAACATCTCTGTACAGGACACTCTGTAACATCTCTGTACAGGACACTCTGTAGTAACATCTCTGTACAGGACACTCTGTAGTAACATCTCTGTACAGGACACTCTGTAACATCTCTGTACAGGACACTCTGTAACATCTCTGTACAGGTCACTCTGTAACATCTCTGTACAGGACACTCTGTAACATCTCTGTACAGGACACTCTGTAACATCTCTGTACAGGACACTCTGTAACATCTCTGTACAGGACACTCTGTAACATCTCTGTACAGGATACTCTGTAACATCTCTGTACAGGTCACTCTGTACCATCTCTGTACAGGAGACTCTGTAACATCTCTGTACAGGTCACTCTGTAGTAACATCTCTGTACAGGTCACTCTGTAACATCTCTGTACAGGACACTCTGTAACATCTCTGTACAGGTCACTCTGTAACATCTCTGTACAGGTCACTCTGTAACATCTCTGTACAGGACACTCTGTAACATCTCTGTACAGGACACTCTGTAACATCTCTGTACAGGTCACTCTGTAACATCTCTGTACAGGACACTCTGTAACATCTCTGTACAGGACACTCTGTAACATCTCTGTACAGGTCACTCTGTAACATCTCTGTACAGGACACTCTGTAGTAACATCTCTGTACAGGTCACTCTGTAACATCTACTGTACAGGACACTCTGTAACATCTCTGTACAGGACACTCTGTAGTAACATCTCTGTACAGGACACTCTGTAACATCTCTGTACAGGTCACTCTGTAACATCTCTGTACAGGTCACTCTGTAACATCTCTGTACAGGACACTCTGTAACATCTCTGTACAGGTCACTCTGTAACATCTCTGTACAGGTCACTCTGTAACATCTCTGTACAGGTCACTCTGTAACATCTCTGTACAGGTCACTCTGTAACATCTCTGTACAGGACACTCTGTAACATCTCTGTACAGGTCACTCTGTAACATCTCTGTACAGGTCACTCTGTAACATCTCTGTACAGGACACTCTGTAACATCTCTGTACAGGACACTCTGTAACATCTCTGTACAGGACACTCTGTAACATCTCTGTACAGGACACTCTGTAACATCTCTGTACAGGTCACTCTGTAACATCTCTGTACAGGACACTCTGTAACATCTCTGTACAGGTCACTCTGTAACATCTCTGTACAGGACACTCTGTAACATCTCTGTACAGGACACTCTGTAACATCTCTGTACAGGTCACTCTGTAACATCTCTGTACAGGTCACTCTGTAACATCTCTGTACAGGTCACTCTGTAGTAACATCTCTGTACAGGACACTCTGTAACATCTCTGTACAGGACACTCTGTAACATCTCTGTACAGGACACTCTGTAACATCTCTGTACAGGTCACTCTGTAACATCTCTGTACAGGACACTCTGTAGTAACATCTCTGTACAGGACACTCTGTAACATCTCTGTACAGGTCACTCTGTAACATCTCTGTACAGGACACTCTGTAACATCTCTGTACAGGACACTCTGTAACATCTCTGTACAGGTCACTCTGTAACATCTCTGTACAGGACACTCTGTAACATCTCTGTACAGGACACTCTGTAACATCTCTGTACAGGTCACTCTGTAACATCTCTGTACAGGACACTCTGTAACATCTCTGTACAGGACACTCTGTAACATCTCTGTACAGGACACTCTGTAACATCTCTGTACAGGACACTCTGTAACATCTCTGTACAGGACACTCTGTAGTAACATCTCTGTACAGGACACTCTGTAACATCTCTGTACAGGACACTCTGTAACATCTCTGTACAGGTCACTCTGTAACATCTCTGTACAGGTCACTCTGTAACATCTCTGTACAGGTCACTCTGTAACATCTCTGTACAGGACACTCTGTAACATCTCTGTACAGGTCACTCTGTAACATCTCTGTACAGGTCACTCTGTAACATCTCTGTACAGGTCACTCTGTAACATCTCTGTACAGGACACTCTGTAACATCTACTGTACAGGACACTCTGTAACATCTCTGTACAGGACACTCTGTAGCATCTCTGTACAGGACACTCTGTAACATCTCTGTACAGGACACTCTGTAACATCTCTGTACAGGTCACTCTGTAACATCTCTGTACAGGACACTCTGTAACATCTCTGTACAGGTCACTCTGTAACATCTCTGTACAGGACACTCTGTAACATCTCTGTACAGGACACTCTGTAACATCTCTGTACAGGACACTCTGTAACATCTCTGTACAGGACACTCTGTAGTAACATCTCTGTACAGGACACTCTGTAACATCTCTGTACAGGTCACTCTGTAGCATCTCTGTACAGGTCACTCTGTAACATCTCTGTACAGGACACTCTGTAGCATCTCTGTACAGGACACTCTGTAGTAACATCTCTGTACAGGACACTCTGTAACATCTCTGTACAGGACACTCTTTTTTTTCTTCTCCTTTTTCCTCCGATTTTCTCCCATCCCAATGTTAGTCGTTATGCCAATTCCCAATCCCCTTCCTGGTCGCTGCGCACTTACCCCCCACAGTCGGTCTGGGAGAGTGGAGGCTATCACG
>NW_028168972.1:12500-14509 GCF_963971535.1 Notolepis coatsorum | reverse complement strand
CGCACGCACACACACACACACACACACACACACACACACACACACACACACACACACACACACACACACACACACACACACACACAGTTAGGGTCAAGGTCAAACACGGGTGAGCGGAAGGTCAGAGGGAGGTGAACCTGTGGAGGTGGGTGTGTGTTGCTGTGTTTCTGTGCACGTGTATTTGTCTGTGTGTACATGCACACGTGTGTTTGTGTGCACATGCATGTGTGTATGTGTGTGTGTATGTGCATGCATATGTATGTGTGTGTGTGTGTGTGTGTGTGCACATGTATTTGTGTGTGTGCACATGCATGTGTGTGAATGTGTGTGTATGTGCATGCATATGTATGAGTGTGTGCATTGGTGTGTGTGTGTTTGCATGTGTTTCTGTGCACGTGTATTTGTCTGTGTGTGTACATGCACGTGTGTGTGTGTGTGTGTGTGTGTGTGTGTGTGTGTGTGTGTGTGTGTGTGTGTGTGTGTGTGTGTGTGTGTGTGTGTGTGTGTGTGTGTGTGTGTGTGTGTGTGTGTGTGTGTGTGTGTGTGTGTGTGTGTGTGTGTGTGCATGCATATGTATGCGTGTGTGCATTTGTGTGTGTGCGGCTGGTGATATGTGTCAGAGTGACAGCCCCTCCACCGTGGCGGGTATTAGTGGTGTGACACCGACAGTTAAGCCTCCATGTTTTGGCAGCCAGGTCATGACCTCCGACCCCTCAGAGCCTGAGAGATCGAGCCCTCTGGTCAGGTGGGGGTTAAACAGGAGCTGTGTATGTGTGTGGGTGGATGGATGGGTGGGTAGGTGTGGCTGTGTGTGTGTGTGTGTGTGTGTGTGTGTGTGTGTGTGTGTGTGTGTGTGTGTGTGTGTGTGTGTGTGTGTGTGTGTGTGTGTGTGTGTGTGTGTGTGTGTGTGTGTCTGTGTGTGTGTGTGTGTGTGTGTGTGTGTGTGTGTGTGTGTGTGTGTGTGTGTGTGTGTGTGTGTGTGTGTGTGTGTGTCTGTGTGTGTGTGTGTGTGTGTGTGTGTGTGTGTGTGTGTGTGTGTGTGTGTGAGTGCGACCACTAATTGACATAATCTCCAATCTCCATCTTGTCAGTCTCTTTCAGCCTGCCAATATAATCAATGGGGGCCCCGCCAGGGAATGTGTGTTTGGTGCCATTCTACCATTGTTTTGTGGACACGGCCCTGTGCCACTGTAGGCTCTCCCATCACCTCCCTTCCTCCTCCTCCTCCTCCTCCCTCCTCCTCCTCCTCCTCCTCCTCCTCCTCCTCCTCCTCCTCCTCCTCCTCCTCCTCCTCCTTTCTCCTCTCTCCCCTCCCCCTTTCTCCGGGGAGCCAAACACAATGGGTCTTTAAGAAGACAGATTCAGGGGGTTTGGGTCACAAGGGTTCTCGTCTCATGTTAGCTCCCTTCCCTCTCAGCCCATCCATTCTCTGCAGCCTCCCCAGGCCCCAGGCCCCAGACGAAGGCTAGAGCACGTCTTGTGCAAGCGGTGATGTACTGGAGTCCAGGGTGTTCGTATTGTACGCCTGGTTATTAAGATATTCAGATATGACATGGTAAGAGTGTCTGAAAACAATTATTTCCAGTGGCTTGCGTTGCACAATGACGACTGCACAGAGCAAAGCACGTTCAGGCTATGATGAATCCCTGCACCCCCCGATAGAGAGGAAAGACAGCCATGATGAATCCCTGCACCCCCCCCACCCCGATAGAGAGGAAAGACAGCCATGATGAATCCCTGCCCCCCCCCCCCCCCGATAGAGAGGAAAGACAGCCATGATGAATCCCTGCACCCCCCGATAGAGAGGAAAGACAGCCATGATGAATCCCTCCACCCCCCCGATAGAAAGGAAAGACAGCCATGATGAATCCATGCACCCCCCGATAGAAAGGAAAGACAGCCATGATGAATCCCTGCACCCCCCGATAGAAAGGAAAGACAGCCATGATGAATCCCTGCACCCCCCGATAGAGAGGAAAGACAGCCATGATGAATCCCTCCACCCCCCC
>NW_028168972.1:0-7500 GCF_963971535.1 Notolepis coatsorum | reverse complement strand
GATTTCTTTACACAGAAATAAGGAGGAAATCTGTGTAAAGGAGTTTTAGTGAATTTCTTTGGCACATAGTGGCAACTAGAACTATGGTGCAGGCAAATGGGGTAAAATGGAGGATCATTTCACAGGATGTTTAACATTGTCTTCATAAATGTTTCGTGACACTTCCCTGTTTCAAGTTTCAAGTTTCTTTAATAGTTGTCATACAGAAGTACAGAATACTTTCATACAAAATGCTTCTTACTGTTACGCTCCAGAGACTGTGCTAGACAAGATAGTATCAAATAACATAGTATAGCATGTAATTTAGAAGAAGAAAGTGAGGTCACAGTGTTCGGTATAGACATATGTACAATGTTCTGAGTTACCATATAATATACAATACTATGCAGTGTACTAATGTACAGTACTATATAGTGCAAAGCAGAAATGGGATGAGGTACAATTTAGGTACAATTTACAGTAAGGTGTACGAGTTGTAGTGCAATCCTTCATCAATAAATATAAAGTGTGGGGAGTGGGTGCTACAGTGTGTTTGTTTAAAGTGGGTGTGTGCTATAAAGTGTGTGGAGTGGGTGCTACAGTGTGTCTGTTTAAAGTGAGTGTGTGCGTGTGGATGTGTGTGCTATGTGCGTTTGGTGGTTGTTGTTGTGTAGTGTTCATTGTTCGTTTAGCAGTCTGATGGCCTGGGGATAGAAGCTTCTTCTGAGTCTTTCTGTGCTCGCCTTGAGACTCCGGTATCGCTTGCCTGACCGCAGCAGTTCAAAGAGGCAGTTGTTCGGGTGACTGGAGTCTTTAATGATTCTCTTAGCCTTGCCCTTGCAACGCTTGTTGTAAATGTTCTGGAGGGTGGGGAGCCCCCCTCCAATTGTGCGTTCGGCTGAACGTGTCACTCTTTGTAGTCTGCTTCGGTCTTGTGCAGTGCTATTCCCAAACCAGGAGGTGATGTTGCCAGTCAAGATGCTCTCTATTGTACATGAGTAGAAGTTCTTAAGGATCTTCTGACTGACTTGGAACTTCCTTAGGCGCCTGAGGAAGTAGAGGCGTTGTCGTGCCTTCTTCACAACACTGTCAATGTGTGTGGTCCATGTCAAGTCCTCGGATATGTAGGCTCCGAGGTACTTAAAGCTGTTGACTCTCTCAACCGGTGCCCCGTCGATGCTGAGGGGGCTGTAGTCCTTGACCCCCGACCTCCTGAAGTCCACAATCATCTCCTTTGTTTTGCTGACGTTCAGGGAGAGGCTGTTTTCCTGGCACCATCCCGCCAGGACCTTGACCTCTTCCAGGTAGGCCCTCTCGTCGTTGGCAGGCCCACCACCACTGTGTCGTCAGCAAATTTGATGATTTTATTGCTACTCCGCTGAGCCAAACAGTCGTGTGTGTACAGGGAGTAGAGGAGGGGACTCAGAACACAGCCCTGGGGGGCCCCTATGTTGAGGGTGATGGATGAGGAGGTGCAGTTGCCTGCTCTCACCACCTGGGGTCTGCCAGTCAGGAAGTCCAAGACCCACTGGCAGAGGTCATAGTTCAAGCCCAGGTCCCTGAGCTTGGCTATAAGTATGGAGGGGACTATGGTATTGAATGCCGAGCTGTAGTCGATGAATAGCATTCTCACATAGTTCCCCTGCCTCTTGTCCAGGTGTGATGCTGCTGTGTGCAGCACATGGGCTATGGCGTCCTCCGTGGACCTGTTGGGGCGGTATGCAAATTGCAGGGGGTCCATGTTGATGGGGAGGGAGGAGCAGATGTAGCCCTTTACTAGCTTCTCAAAGCACTTCATGGCTATGGAGGTGAGAGCTACAGGGCGGTAGTCGTTGAGGCAAGCAGGCTTGGATTTTTTGGGTACAGGGATAATAGTGGACTTCTTCAGGCAGGTGGGGATGACAGCCTGTTCTAAGGACAGGTTAAATATGTCAGTGAATACCGGGGCTAGTTGGTCGGCACAGACTTTTAGGACGCGGCCGGGGATGCCGTCCGGACCTGCTGCCTTCCTGATATTCACTTTTTTAAAGGTCCGCCTCACCTGAATGAATGAATGAATGAAAACTTTATTTAACAGATTGCAGAATGGGTACAATACAGTACGGCTCAATACACACAATTGTTAAGGGGATGCAGACCTGAGAAATACGTTTGTCTTGTTTACATCAGGGTCCCCCATTTTCAATTCATATAGACATTTATGACATACACAACATACATGACATCGTGACATTTATGGCATAGGGACATACAGGTATTTAGTACTGATACATTTGTGACATAAACGGTATTCAAATATACAGTACTGTTACCCCTAGATCCTGACAGAGTATATACATATGATGGGGAGGGGACTGTACATTAGGAGGGGGTGGGTGGGTGGGAGAGAAATATACATACGGCGGTGAGGGAATATATAAATGCGGTGGGGAGGAGACTGTCTATTAGGAGGTGGTGGGGGTTTTGGGCATTTACGGTGGCCAGTTTCGAATTCGAGGTGCTCTTTAAGAGCGGTTTTGAAAGTGGGTAGGGATTCACATTCCTTTACAGCTTTGTTGCTCTGCTCATGCTCTGTTACCCTGAACACTGAGTCTCCATCAGCAGCAGACCCCCCCCCCCCCCCCCATTGCCGTGGCTTGTGGGCTGGTGTTGTTATTACCAGCAACAAACCTCGCATAGAAGGTATTGAGGTCATTTGCTAAGGAGATGTCACTGTTCAGTTTGAGGGAGGCGCCTTTGTAGTCTGTCATCGTTTTGAGCCCCTGCCACATAGCTCTAGAGTCAGCTTGTTCAAACTGGAGTTCAATTTTATCCCTGTAGCGCCGTTTGGCCTCTGTCACTGTCCTCCTTACGTTGTATCGCGCCACCTTGTGGTCATTCATGTTGCCTGCCACTAGGCCGTCGTTGTATGCTTTGGTGCGCTCTCTCAGAGCTTCACGGACGGATTTGTCTACCCAGGGTTTTTGATTTGGGTAAACTCTCATTTTGGTAGTGGGGATTGTTTCTTCCAGCAAAGTACAAACATAGTCCAGCACTGTCTCCGTGTAGACATTAATGTTATCTGTGTCGCGGAACACGTTCCAGTCTGTGCAGTCAAACGCAGCCTGGAGCGTCTCCTCTGACGTCAAATCCCATTTCTGCACCTCTCGCGAGACTACAGGAGTGCTTTTGATTCTCACTACTATTCTCACTACCAATCTATTCCCACGTTCGAGGGAAGCAGCAGTTTGCGATCGGAGGATCAAGAAAAGTGGGCCGGGCTCGAGATAGGTCAATTGGACTCTGTCGGCTGACACTGCACTGACAGAGGTGTCAGTTTGGGGGTATCCTCTTCCTAATCCCCCTCCACTCTTCCAACTCTCCTATCTCTCCGCTCTCACCTGATAAAAAACATTTAAACAACAGATACACATACCAGACAGACGTACTACAGAGAGATAGACGGACAGACAGGAAGTGAAGCGGCTGTGTTTCACCACAGAGGTCTCGCGGCTTCGACTAGCACTCCTTGTCCAGATGTAACTGATTTACAGTTTTGTTCTCCACTCAGCTTACATCTTGTTGGAAAATGTCTGCTTCCCCTCGAACATACGCTGAACCAACAGACCAGGCGATGAACCCATGCTCCCTATCGGCCCCGTCGCGTCGCGCACGCTCGAAACTGCGTGTGTGAACGACGGACGCGGTGTGTGTTTTACACGCTCTGCTGGCGCGGCACACGCCGCACGCTGATCCCGGGCCAAGACAAGCAGACGGAGGGGCAAAGAGGACCCGCCGTGATTCTCCGAGAGGGGTTCACTGTCCATCAAACGTCACTGACTGCCTGCTTTGTTCCATCTGTCTCCCCCTTTCTGCACGCGTGGCCACATCTTTACATCTATGTATCTGTCTCCCTATCTGATTTTCTGTCTCAACCCCCATCTTTCTCCTCTCTCTCTCTCTCTCTCTCTCTCTCTCTCTCTCTCTCTCTCTCTCTCTCTCTCTCTCTCTCTCTCTCTCTCTGTCAGTGAAGAGTATTGGAGGGCATCAGAGAGACACAAACAGAGAAAGAGAGAGTGAGAGTGAGAGTGAGAGAGAGAAACCACACATAGGAACATGGAGTTCACCACACATCAGTCAGCTGCCATGAGTCGACGCTGGAACTATGTGGAAGCCAGAAGTCGTGCGCCAAACACCCATCGGTCAGGGCTACATGTGTGTGTGGGTGTGGGTGTGAATATAATGTGGGTGCTGTTGGATACCGGCTGACTTGGCATACGTGGGTGGCTGGATATAAGGAGACCAGGGAGGGGTAACACCCACCGAAACGAGGAGCGAAAGACATAAACAAAGGGGGAACATGGCAGAAGGGACGTCTCCCCCCCCCCCCGGTGTCTGTGGTCTCCTCTCACCCCCGGTGTCTGTGGTCTCCTCCGTCGGTTCGGCGTGGCTTTCAGCGAAACACGCATATTTAGCGCCCGCTCGGCTCTCTAACGTCACGCGCTCTAACGTCACCCGCGCTCTTCGCCCCACGGCCAAGTGGCTATCCTCACAATACTAGGCCCCCGTCTCACAGTGCCCTCGCCTCGGTGCGAGACGCAGGCCTGCCTGGAGTAATTGTCAAGTAAGGGGAAAGAGAGGAGGAGAAATTGTGTTTCTGTTAATAATAATAATAATCGAGGGCTGTGTTCCATATTACGGGGGTTGATGGGTGTTTGTTTTCTGTTCCAGCCCAAATGGCGGAGAATTGACCCAAAAAAAGAGTTTGGTTCCCACAGCCTTAGGTGTCGGGGTAGGCTCTCGGTTAGCGACTTGCGAACAGTCGAAGTGCGGTAGGGTGAACTATTTGACTGCCTCGAAATCTTCCCCATCGATGCAAACTTGCGGCCGATCTGCAGGGAATCACGATAACAAGACTTGACAAGCGGGAGCCCTTTCCTCACGCGCCATCGAGTCCTTAGCAGTTCGGTTGCCATAGCGGCGAAGTTTTCACCCATTTCAAAACTCTTGCCTCTGCCCGACTCCAGCGGTGGGAGTCAGAGTCGGTGGAGGGGGGCGCGGGCGGTTGTCTCCAGAAATCCTGAAGTCGTGCAAAGCTTTATCACGCCAGCCCGTCCACAGAAGACGGATCAGGCGGGACGTGAAGAGCGAGTCGTGGGTTTGAACCCGATAGGTAATGAGTATGGGTTGTTCCTTTTTGCGTGCACCATTTCGAGTCCCAAATTTAAACAAATGGAACCATCACTAGGAAGGTCACAAAATGGCCGCTGATAATGTCTGCAGATGGACGTCACTGTGACCTCACGTGAAAAACAAAGGACTTGATCCTCTGCCAACTCCCCTGGAGAGAAGGACGCACTGCTCCTCCGTGATACATCCGCTGAGTCACATCACAGCCACATGCCTGTTTGTCATCTCATCCAATTTCCTTGAAAAAGGCCAGGATATGATTTCAGATCCGGAAAATTATCAAATGTTGGAATTTGGACACAAATAAACAACGCGATGACATCTAGAGCTAAACATTAAAAACCCACCCATGTTTTGGAATACTAAGACAAGAGGAGAGAAAATAATAATTACTCCAGTATCCCCGTGTCCTCAACTCGTCTGTGTGTTCCATGTGTAGATTAAAGCCGGGGTGGGGGGGGGCAGCTGAAAGCACTTATATTAAAACATATGGTGAAGTCAGCGCTCGGTGCGCGGCAGACAATATCGCGAGTGACATTCAAAGGCCGGGATGTCGGCGCTCTGTGACAGAGTTAATTAGCTCTCCCTGTCAGATGAAAATGCAGCTCCCACTCCAAGTCGTCTCAGCCAGGCTACACAGCCCTCGCCTGGACCTGGACTTGGTTTAGACTCGACCAAGGTGGTCTTGACTGCAACCCAATCACATGACAATGACATAATTTGAGCAATTTAACAGATTTGAGCCATTTTACAAAAGTTTTTGGTCGAATTAAAGGTTTAAAGGGATATTTCACTTTAGTAGGACTTGTTGAGTTTCAGCAGTCTTACTTCTACATTATGTTCGGGAGATAGAGCGGTCGTCTGGTAATCCAGAGGTTCTCGGTTCGATTCCCGCTCCTCCCGGGCAGCGTGTCAAAGTGTCATTGAGCAAACCCCTAACTGCTCCCGATGAGCAGGTTGGCACCTTGCATGGTTGCCTCTACTGTCGGTGTGTGTGTGAATGTGTGAGTGAATGGGTAAAATGTGAGGAACAAATTGTAAAGCGCTTTGGATAAAAGTAAATAAATAAATGCAGTCATTTACCATTTACCCATTCACATTACAATGACATAATTTGAGCAATTTTACATATTTTAGCTTTTTATTTTTTAAATGTTTGTTCGAATGAAAGGTTTAAAAGGGATATTTGACTTCAGTAGGTCTTACTTCTATGTTAAGTCATCTACGAGTAAGCTAGCAACCACTGCTGCTGCTGCCATCCGCTGTTAACGACCTTCTGAGTGTCGGGCTCCTCATTCGCTTTCATTAATTCGGGGGACCTAGTCTAAATATCGTACTTCTGAAGTATAAATAACATATAAACATTTGACCTTTGATGTGTGTTTACAGATTTGTTTCCTTTGAAAGATAAAAGCAGATCCGGTCAATTTGTTGCAGGTCTGAGTGTGCTGTGTATCTTTGCCTTGCAGGAATGTTTGGGCGAGTGGTTTAGTGTATTTATGTAATTTGTTGTTGTTTTTTGTATTTATGTGCAACTTTTATATTTCTTTGCTGCAGCTTGTCTTGGCCAGGTCTCACTTGAAACATTTATTTTTAATCTCAATGTGACTTTGCTGGTTAAATAAAGGTTAAATAAAAAAGGAAACTGGGAGGAATGGTGGTGTTTAGACAGCGGACGACAAGGGCAGCTGCCCCCATCATCTGTGTTTGTGTTTATGTTCATCAGTTTGTCTCACTATTATTGTAAATTGACTTTGAGTTCTTGAAAAGCACTTTTTTTCTATTATTATTACATGATACTTATGGGCTTATCAAGTTTCATGACCAGAGGGGCTCTGAAACCAAACTCACTGTATCATTTAAAAATGCATTGTCTTTAAAAAAAAAAAAAAGGCTGTTTTCCATAACATATTTATGCTCTACAGTACAGTAGTCTCTCTCTCTCTCTCTCTCTCTCTCTCTCTCTCTCTCATCTCTCTCTCTCTCTCTCTCTCTCTCTCTCTCTCTCTCTCTCTCTCTCTCTCTCTCTCTCTCTCTCTCTCTATCTCTCTCTCTCTCTCTCTCTCTCTCTCTCTCCCCGCTCTGTCACTCCCCTCTTTCTTTCTCCCCATGTTTCTCTCTCTCTCCCTCTCGCTCTCTCTCTCCCCGCCTCTCTCTCTCCCTCTCTCCCCCTGTCTCTCTTTCCCCGTCTCTCTCTCACTCCCCTCTCTCACCCTCCCCTGTGTCTCTCTCTCTCTCCCTCTCTCCCTGTCTCTCTCTCCCTATCCCCCCTGTCTCTCTCACTCTCTATCCCCTCTCTCTTTCCCCCATCTCTCTCTCCCTCTCTCCCCCCTGTCTCTCTCTCACCCGTCT
>NW_028168973.1:17500-20151 GCF_963971535.1 Notolepis coatsorum | reverse complement strand
ACATCTTGGCCGGTGTGACATGCGTGTGTTTACTTCTGGCCACCGTTTAGCTTTTCGGAGCGCGCCGCCCCGGCCGTGTGGTCGAGCGGCCGGCGTCCCGCTCTGTCGGTGCGATTTTGACGGTGCACTGTCCCGTCACCGGTCGGTCGGCGAGCATCCCGCCTGTCGATATACGACCTCGGTTGTGAGCATGTGTCAGCCATCAGCCAGTATTAGTGGTACGGGTCTTCAGTGTCCCGGGCCTTGTATGCCCCTGGGCCCGTAGCGAGGGGGGAGGTAGCTGGTAGTAGTCGGGCTCTGCGTGGTCGGAGGGCCAGGCCTGCCTGTTTGCGTTGGCTGGGCTTCAGCATTCCACATGTCTTTGTGATTTTCAGCTCTCTGACCTCAAGGGACCCTCCAGGCTAAGTAACACTCTCACCAGTGCACAGTCTGACCCCCCCCCCCCCCCCCCCTGCAGCACAGTCTGAACCCCCCCCCCCCCCCCCTGCAGCACAGTCTGAACCCCCCCCCTGCAGCACAGTCTGAACCCCCCCCCCCCCCCCCCCTGCAGCACAGTCTGAACCCCCCCCCCTGCAGCACAGTCTGAACCCCCCCCCTGCAGCACAGTCTGAACCCCCCCCCTGCAGCACAGTCTGAACCCCCCCCCCCCTGCAGCACAGTCTGAACCCCCCCCCCCTGCAGCACAGTCTTCTCAGTACGGAGGCTCAGTAACTTCTGGCTGAGTACGTATTATTTGGATACGACTTCAGTAATCTTAAAGTTTGCCAGATGTCTACTGTCTTCTGGGTTTTTATTGAGTATGCTTTAGCATGGTTACTTTCAGGAAGTGGATTCATCATTTACAATAAGAAGGCATGATTTCACTAAAGTACTCAACGACCACAACAATCATGCAAAGCGGTCAGTTTAAACCCCCCGCCTTTCAAGTGTTAAGTAGATGAATTGTTTACTTTCTGTCAAAAATGATGTTCCACTCCACCAAGTTAGCTGCAGGATATTTACTACTGTTAAAGGAACACGCCAACTTTTTGGGAAATTCGCTTATTTGTCATCTACCCTGTACCCTGGTGTTACACAAGCAGATGCATACCATTTTCTTCTCTGTGCATGCAGTAGGCTTAGGGAACAGCCACACCGTTAGCCTAGCTTAGCGTCATTCACTGGAAGTAGGTGTGCCAGTGTAGCCTAGTTCCCAACAGTCACAAAATACACTCCAAATACAACTCAAAACGTTCCTCTAAACATGTTGTGACCTGTGTATTTACCACATTGACATTTTCGTTTTCTAAGAAAAGGGTATGTATCTGCTTGTCTAACTCCAGGGTAGATGGCAAATAAGCAAATTTCCCCAAAAGTTGGCATGTTCCTTTAAAGGGAAAATAGGCTAGGATTTTAGATTTCTTATTTCTTATCTCGACAGTAATCAATAGTACTCAAATAAATTGGATGTTTAACACCGACATTTTTAATAATCTGTCGTTCCGGGAAGGGGCAGGAGCTAAAACAATGGCATCCAATCAAACGCACGACCAAGTCAAATGATTGGAACGAGTGATTGTGTAGATAGTACTGAGGGTAGTAGGGTTAGTAGCTTCTGTCTGATTGTGTAGGTACTGAGGGTAGTAGGGTTAGTAGCTTCTGTCTGATTGTGTAGGTACTGAGGGTAGTAGGGTTAGTAGCTTCTGTCTGATTGTGTAGGTACTGAGGGTAGTAGGGTTAGTAGCTTCTGTCTGATTGTGTAGGTACTGAGGGTAGTAGGGTTAGTATCTTCTGTCTGATTGTGTAGGTACTGAGGGTAGTAGGGTTAGTAGCTTCTGTCTGATTGTGTAGGTACTGAGGGTAGTAGGGTTAGTAGCTTCTGTCTCGTTGTGTAGGTACTGAGGGTAGTAGGGTTAGTAGCTTCTGTCTGATTGTGTAGGTACTGAGGGTAGTAGGGTTAGTAGCTTCTGTCTCGTTGTGTAGGTACTGAGGGTAGTAGGGTTAGTAGCTTCTGTCTGATTGTGTAGGTACTGAGGGTAGTAGGGTTAGTAGCTTCTGTCTGATTGTGTAGGTAGGTACTGAGGGTAGTAGGGTTAGTAGCTTCTGTCTGATTGTGTAGGTACTGAGGGTAGTAGGGTTAGTAGCTTCTGTCTGATTGTGTAGGTACTGAGGGTAGTAGGGTTAGTAGCTTCTGTCTGATTGTGTAGGTACTGAGGGTAGTAGGGTTAGTAGCTTCTGTCTGATTGTGTAGGTACTGAGGGTGAATGAATGAATGAATGAAAACATTATTTAACAGATTGCAGAATGGGTACAATACAGTACGGCTCAATACATACAATTGTTAAGGGGATGCAGACCTGAGAAAGACGTTTGTCTTGTTTCCATCAGGGTCCCCCATTTTCATTTCATATAGACATTTATGACATACACAACATACATGACATATAGGTATTTAGTACTGATACATTTGTGACATAAACGGTATTCAAATATACAGTACTGTTACCCCTAGATCCTGACAGAGTATATACATATGATGGGGATGGGACTGTACATTAGGAGGGGGTGGGTGGGTGGGCAGGTGGGAGAGAAATATACATATGGCGGGGAGGGAATATATACATACGGTGGGGAGGAGACTGTCTATTAGGAGGTGGTGGGGGTTTTGGGCA
>NW_028168973.1:2500-12500 GCF_963971535.1 Notolepis coatsorum | reverse complement strand
GCCGCATGTTTGCCCGTCAATGTGTGGCTCTTCAATATTTTATTATAATATATATATATATATTTTTTTTAATATAAAAAAAAAATTATGTCACTCAAACCTACATTTCATTGTGGTAAACCTCATATTTTTATATTCAGAGGTAATTATATAGTTTACACTGTTTATTTTTCTCATATTTCTCATATAAGCTGTCGGGTCATCTGACCCGTTCCTGGCGGGAATTAGTGGCATTTTCTCCATGGCTGTGCTAGTGTTAAGCCCGAGCGGTCCGGTACCGGCACGAGATCGATATCACGCCATAAATCAATCAACAAACACAGAACATATTAATTAATGTTGTGTTTCTTTTCAAATGTAGCCAGGAGAAAATACCCTAACCCTGTGAAAACAGCAGTCAAAGTGTATATTTTCAGCACTACGTTTGTTTACCAGTGATTTTAAGTGTTATTAGTGAAATATGAGTTTATAGAAATCTCAGCGCATTGAGTCGGAAAAAGGCACATATTCACACGAGGACTTGCCGCAACCTAACTTGAATGTAGTCTTTTGAGAGAAGAGACCCAGGGCTTTCGATGGGCTTTCAAATTTAAAAAAAAACTACACTTCCCAGCTCACTCCAGCCTCTGTCAATCATCTGACATCTAGCGTGAAGCTTTCTTTTTCTCTTTATTTTCTGGATCATCACTAATGTTATTGCCATAAAATAGAATGCAGTTAGTTTCTCTACCTTTCTGTGAATGTCTAGCAAAAAAAAACGCATTGCAATCTGATGAAAAATGGCGGAGCAATTTACATTATAAGAAAGTAACTGTACTTACAGTATAGATTTCATTCACATTTTTGGCTGCCCTCAAGAAGGTGTACATTTTTCACATCTGGTCAATGTTAGCATGGTGTTATTCACCGTCAAAGATGAAAAAATTAAATAAATAAAATAAAATTTGATAGTCTCCTTTGGTTCATTACAATTTACTCAAGCCAATTTAGTAACAGACACAATATTTCTGACACTGTGAATACATTCCCTGAGATCCATAGATGTCCCTAGATACCAAGAACATGCAAATGGACCTTGTAGAAGTGGAGCAATCATTTACTTAGGTATGTATTTTTAGGCAAATTTTCTGAAAATATGGCTAGGGTTTAAGAGATTAATTTATACGTTTGTGAAACATTAATCTGTGTTGCACTACAATTTGTACAACAATCTGTGTCGACTTCAGACGGTATGGTTGGGAAAAAACGTGGTTTTTGCGCTCTCTCTCTCTCTCTCTCTCTCTCTCTCTCTCTCTCTCTCTCTCTCTCTCTCTCTCTCTCTCTCTCTCTCTCTCTCTCTCTCTCTCTCTCTCTCTCTCTCTCTCTCAAAACATGTCCTACAAGGAAAAGTGTTCTTTATGTCAATTTAATCTAAAGGAACCGCATTTACAGCTCAATGACATTTCTTCATCTACATAATTGCATGGCGTTGTAATTAACACAACACAATGATTCAATGTCCCCGATGACAGGCCATATTCAAATCATTTACAAGTATTGTTTTTTTTGGCGAAGTGCCCCTTTAAATTAAGTCGTACCATCATCACTCCCCTTGGGGGAAGTTCGTCCTCTGTGTTTGACCCGGCCTAACTACCTAGCGGCGGCGGGGCAGCTGCCACGGTGTGGCGCCCGGGGGACCAACAGCAGGTGTAATGCCAGTACGTTGGTCAAGGGCAACGGCAGGAAACCTACAGTAGCCTGCATGTCTGTTGGTGAGGGAGGAACCCGGAGAACCCGGAGAACGCGGAGGAAACCCACACGAACACGTAGGAGAAACGTGCAAACTCCACGCAGAAAGGCCCCCTGGTCAGGTTTGAACTAGGGGATGCACCGACTCGACTTTCTCAGTCCCGATACCGATACCTTGGTTTTTTTTTACCGAGTACCGATCCGATACCCATTGTTCAATTAATAAACTGTATGCCTCACTGTGTGGAAGAGACTGGGATCATTCTTTTGTGCAAGGCAACATCAGGCTTGACTTAAAACATTACTTTCCTAACTTATTATAACAAATTAACACATAGATATAAATACAAATATATATATAAAAAAAAATATATATATATATATAAAATTGTATTGTCTCTGATACCCGATCTAGCTATTTTAGTCATATCGGGGGCGATATCCGATATCAATATCAGGTCGGTGGATCCCTAGTTTGAACCCAAGACCTTGTCGCTGTGGGAGGCAACGGTGCGAACCACTGCGCCGGAATTGACTGGCAAACATTTAAACAGCGAAGCAGTTTGTGAGAATACATCCCGGGGATGTGATATAATAGACGAAGGAGTGATCTTAAGAGGGGGTACAGAGGAGGTGTTTCGCAGCCAGGTGGCGCCAGACGGGGAAGGGCCACGGGAACATGCAGGCAGCAGGCAGGGTTTACCTGCTACTACTGTCCCCAGGTGACCCGCCCGCCTGGCTGCCTGCTGCCTGCTGCTGTCACTCACACAACACGGCCTCAGGGCCTCTGCTCTAAACACCTCCTTCAGCTAGCAGGGACTGTACAGGGACGGCATGCACACACACACCTGTAAACACACACACACACACGTACACACACACGCACACACACACACACACACACACACACACACACACACACACACACACACACACACACACACACACACACACACACACCTATACCACAAATATATACACACACTGACACACTGTTTTGGCATAAGCCTCCATCTCTCTCTCTCTCTCTCTCTCTCTCTCTCTCTCTCTCTCTCTCTCTCTCTCTCTCTCTCTCTCTCTCTCTCTCTCTCTCTCCATGTTGCTGTGGTTTAATGTGGCTCTCCATCACTCTCACCTTAAATCAGTTCCTCGTAAAGTCCCACAAAACACTAACTCACTCGCCCGTCACTCACTCTACTCACGCAGCCCCTCTTAAACATATAATCCCACCCTTCCTCCCCACGTCTCTCTAGCCTGCCTCCACATACCCCCCACTACCCTCTCTCTCTCTCTCTCTCTCTCTCTCTCTCTCTCTCTCTCTCTCTCTCTCTCTCTCTCTCTCTCTCTCTCTCTCTCTCTCTCTCTCTCTTTCTCCCTACCTCCACATACCCTAGGGTGACCATATTTAGATTTCCAAAAAAGAGGACATGCTGGCCCCAGCCTCGAGATACTTAATGATACTCAAAGTTTACTCAAATATGCCTTATTGTTATACTATATTTAAAGTATGCCTCCTCTGTATGGATAGAAAAGTATTATTTATACTTATAACACAATAATATCTCTCTATAACCAAAGACCTGTTACGTTCTGGACACCGACCTCGGTCGGTGACCACCCACATTCCTGGCATATGTCACTGGGCTTGTCACCTGTCATTTCCCTGTCAATTAGTGCTGTCACTTAGGGGTGGTTCCTGATTGGCTGTCACGGGGGTGTGTGTGGAATGTTGGTATTTGGTCTCTATTTAACATACCTCTCTTCTGCTTGTCCATTGTCAGGTCTTCACTAATTGCGTTCGGGGATAACACGGACGGTTCTAATGTGGACCTCCAATAAGCTCCCATTTACCTTATCTTACACTTGTGCTTTTAGCACTTGTTCTCTCTTAGAATTTACTCTGTGTTCTTACTATTAAAGTCGAACCTGTTCAAGAGTAAACACTCTCTGTCTCTGTGATTGCCTTCAACCATTGGAATTCACCTACCTGCACTCTGACAGAAGACCTGACCATCAGAATTCCATGGAGGCCATCATGGAGATGCTCCGGACGCAGGGAGCAGCCCAGACACGGATGGAGGAACATCAGCAGCTGGTCAGCGCCGAGTTAATCCGACTCAATGGGGTCGTCGGATCATCCCAAGCGGTGGCGCAGTCGGCGTTGGCCACAGCTCGACAAGCCCAAGAAGGAGTGGCTGGTGTGCAGTCGGCGGCGGGGGAAGCAGCGCTCCACGCAGAGGAAAGTCGGGGGGGGGTTCGGGGTCCAGGAGCGGTCCCGCGAACCACATCTACAGGCGCCCGCTCGCTATGACGGATCACCGGATGGTTGTCGGGAATTCATCACCCAGTGTCTACTCGTTTTCCCGGCTGCAACCACGATCATTTCCATCGGAGACAGCGCAGGTAGCGTATATTATCACACTGCTCACCGGCGAAGCTCTCTCCTGGGCTATGGCGGAATTAGAGGCAGGGGCGATAATCTGCGACAGTCTGGACGCCTTTACCCGGGAATTGAGAAGAGTATTCGATACTTCCCGGGTACTCTCGATCTTCGAGGCTGGTGGTCGTCTTCTCGACTGCCGGCAGGGCCTCCGCACAGTCGCAGCTTATGCTATCAAATTTCGGATCTTGGCTCGGGAGACAGCTTGGGCGGAGAACGTCTGCGTGGTTCTGTTCGTCAGGGGACTCTCAGCGCGGATGCGAGATGCTCTCTCCGCGCGTGAGATCCCCGAGCAGCTGGAAGTGCTGATCAACACCACCATCAAGATGGATAATCGGCACCGGGAGAGGGAGAAGGAGCATGTCAACAACACCCAGCCCCAGGTATGTTTTCCTTCTTCTCCTGGTGTTGATAATTCCATGCATTACACGAGTGGGCCACTGGGTGATGAATCCATGCAGCTTGGAGCGCTGTCGCTCTCGGACGACGAGAGGCAGCGCTTCATCAAAGAGCGACGCTGCTTCCGGTGCGGCCGCACCGGTCACCGCTTCGGCAGCTGTCGGGTCCAGGCTGTATCGGCTCGGCGGCAATCGGGGATGGAAGGTGCGCCGTCGGGCCTCGAGAGGGCGCCAGCAGGTGGGCTCATTCCTGCCAAAACCACGGATTCTCGCAAATTTTTTGAGGTGGCGATCAACTGTGGGGGTGACATTAGGGGAACTAAGGCTCTCATTGACTCAGGGGCGGCGGGCAATTTTATTCACGTGGGACTGGTGAAGGAGTGGGGAACCCCGGTGGAGGACTTAGGGGTTCCCTTACCAGTCTATGCCCTGGACGGTCGGCCCCTGGGCAGTGGGAGCGTCACCCAGCGCACAGTTCCCTTACACATCCGGGTGGAGGGTGGGGAGTGGGAATGGGTTACTTTTTTTGTCATCTTTTCCCCCTATTCTGTCATGGTGTTGGGTCATCCCTGGTTGTCGTCATGTGTTCGTGTCATTAATTGGAGCACGGGCGAACTCTCAACGGCGGCCGACGTCAAGTCGATCGTCAGCGGGAGTTTGCCCAAACCCTTGTCTCCCCCCCCCTCTTCTCTTTTGTCTCCTCCCTCTTTCTCCAGGATGGTGGGGAGCGTGGCAGATTCTGATCTACCCTCTAATCCCGATTTAATAGGGGTGCCTGAGATCTATTGGGACCTGGCGGACGTTTTTAGCAAGACGCGTGCTAAAGCACTTCCGCCTCATAGATCATACGACTGTCCCATTAATCTTCTACCCGGTACCTCCCCGCCTCGCGGGCGAATGTTCTCTCTCTCACGCCCCGAAACCTTGGCCATGAACACCTACATAGAGGAGGCATTGCTTGCGGGGCACATACGCCCTTCCACTTCCCCTGCCGGCGCTGGCTTCTTTTTTGTTGATAAAAAGGATGGGGATCAGCGCCCATGCATTGATTATAGGGGATTGAATGACGTTTCCATCAAGAACCGATATCCTTTACCCCTCATGGACACGGCCTTTGAGTGCTTACAGGGGGCACAGGTCTTTTCTAAACTTGACTTACGTAATGCATACAACCTGGTCAGGATTAGAGAGGGAGACGAGTGGAAGACTGCATTTAACACACCCAATGGGCACTATGAGTATTTGGTCATGCCCTTTGGTTTGGCTAATGCTCCGGCAGTCTTCCAAGCCCTGGTTAACGACGTGCTGCGAGACTTGATTGGGGTGTCGGTGTTTGTCTACTTAGATGATATCCTGATTTTTTCTCGCGATATGGTGCAACACCAAATGCACGTTCGGGAGGTGCTAGACCGTCTCCTCAAGCATCAACTATTCGTTAAGGCTGAGAAGTGTGTGTTTCACACGGACACCGTGTCCTTCCTGGGCTTTGTGTTGACGAAGGGCGATCTGCGCATGGATCCAGCCAAGGTGAGTGCAGTTTTGGACTGGCCACGGCCTTCGTCGCTCAAGGGGTTACAACGGTTTTTGGGCTTTGCAAATTTTTACAGGCGCTTTATTCGCAATTTTAGCGCCTTAGCCAATCCCTTAACAGCTCTCACTAAGGCCTCTCTCCCTGGCTTTGAATGGTCGCCTAGGGCTGAGTCGGCCTTCTGCGATCTTAAACGTCGTTTTACATCCGCTCCTGTATTGATCCGCCATGACGCGGAGGTTCCGTTCATTGTGGAGGTGGATGCCTCTGACGTCGCGGTGGGGGGGGTGCTCTCTCAGAGATGCTTAAAGGATGGGAAAGTGCATCCGTGTGCTTTTTTTTCTCGCCGTCTGTCACCAGCCGAGCGTAATTACGACGTGGGTAATCGGGAGTTATTGGCGATCAAATTGGCACTGGAGGAGTGGAGACATTGGTTGGAGGGGGCGGCACATCCTTTCATTATTTGGACTGACCATAAGAACTTGGCTTACATCCAAGGGGCTAAACGCCTTAACGCTCGCCAGGCCAGGTGGACGTTGTTCTTCACACGATTTCGATATACCATCTCCTATAGACCCGGCTCCAAGAATATCAAACCTGACGCGTTGTCGCGCCAGTTTGATCTTCCTGGGCGGGAGGAACAGCCCCATCCCATT
Organism: Notolepis coatsorum; assembly: GCF_963971535.1. NCBI lineage: Eukaryota > Metazoa > Chordata > Actinopteri > Aulopiformes > Paralepididae > Notolepis > Notolepis coatsorum. The sequence continues at coordinate 5,750 of NW_028168973.1, read as the reverse complement.
ATTCCACCGGCCTTGATTTTGGCACCCGTGTCTTGGGGCATAGAGAAGGTGGTAAGGTCGGCGCTAACGCGGGAGCCCGATCCTGGTGGGGGTCCTCCGGGACGGTCGTATGTTCCCAAGGTGGCGCGCTCACGCTTGCTACAGTGGGCACATGCGTCATCCCTCACCAGCCACCCAGGGGCAACCAGGACCCTGGAATTTATCCGTAGGAGGTTCTGGTGGCCGACAGTGGAGGGGGATACGCGTTCCTTTGTGGCGGCCTGTCCGGTGTGCGCACGTAGTAAGACCTCTCGACGGGCACCGGCGGGTCTCCTCCGACCACTTCCTATTCCTAAACGACCCTGGTCACACATATCTCTGGACTTTATTTCTGGTCTTCCCCTTTCGGACGGATTCACCACCATTTTGGTGGTGGTGGATCGGTTCTCTAAGGCGGCTCACTTTGTCCCTCTCCCCAAGCTTCCTTCGGCCCGGGAGACTGCTGATTTAATTATACAGCATGTCTTTCGGGTCCACGGGCTGCCAGTAGATATCGTGTCGGACCGGGGTCCTCAGTTCGCCTCCAGGTTCTGGAAGGCGTTTGCCGCCGGCCTCGGCGCCTCTGTCAGTCTGTCGTCTGGGTTCCATCCACAGTCGAACGGGCAGACGGAGAGGGTCAACCAGGATTTGGAGGGGGTCTTGAGGTGTTACGTTGCCGGTAGTCCGGCAACGTGGAGTAGGAGGTTGGCTTGGGCTGAGTACGCGCATAATACCCTTCTCTCCTCTTCTACCGGTATGTCTCCCTTTCAGTGCCAGTATGATTTTCAACCTCCTCTGTTTCCCGAGCAGGAGCAGGAGGCGGAGGTGCCCTCGGCCCAGGCACATGTGGCTCGCTGTCGCAGGACGTGGAAACAGGTTCGGAAGGCGCTACAGAAGGTTTCGGTTAGTACCCAACGGCAGGCTAACCGTAAGCGTCGTCCGGCTCCAGTTTACCGTCCAGGGCAGCGGGTTTGGCTTTCCACCCGGGATCTCCCTCTCCGGGTGGAATCCAAGAAGCTGGCTCCTCGCTTTATAGGACCATTTAAAGTGATTAATCTGGTTAATCCAGTGGCTTACAAGCTACGACTTCCGAGCTCTATGAGGGTTCATCCGACGTTTCATGTGTCCCTGTTGAAGCCATTCCTCTCATCGCCCTTGGCCCCGCCACTGCCTGTGGTTCCTCCGCCCCGGTTTATTGGCGGTCAACCCATTTACACGGTGCGGAGGATACTGGGTTGTAGGCGGAGGGGTAGGGGGTTTCAGTTCTTGGTGGATTGGGAGGGGTACGGGATAGAAGAGCGTTCTTGGGTGCCTCAAAGGGATATTTTAGATCCCAGCCTGATCGTTGATTTCCGGCGGCTGAATCCCGAGGCTCCTAGGTGAACGTCTGGTGCCGTTCGTCGGGGGAGGGTACTGTTACGTTCTGGACACCGACCTCGGTCGGTGACCACCCACATTCCTGGCATATGTCACTGGGCTTGTCACCTGTCATTTCCCTGTCAATTAGTGCTGTCACTTAGGGGTGGTTCCTGATTGGCTGTCATGGGGGTGTGTGTGGAATGTTGGTATTTGGTCTCTATTTAACATACCTCTCTTCTGCTTGTCCATTGTCAGGTCTTCACTAATTGCGTTCGGGGATAACGCGGACGGTTCTACTGTGGACCTCCAATAAGCTCCCATTTACCTTATCTTACACTTGTGCTTTTAGCACTTGTTCTCTCTTAGAATTTACTCTGTGTTCTTACTATTAAAGTCGAACCTGTTCAAGAGTAAACACTCTCTGTCTCTGTGATTGCCTTCAACCATTGGAATTCACCTACCTGCACTCTGACAAAGACCCACCAAACCAAAGTTACTCAACAATCAACATGCTTTATTATGCCTAAAATTATCTCTCTGACAAATCTCAATGACACAAGAATAACTTAAAAATCAACCAAAATAATAGTTCTCTTTTCAAGTCTTACTGGACAAAAATAAATAACAAGAAAATATGAAATAATGTTCTAAATAATACCTCTTCTGTAGAAAATCCAGCTTTAACAAATGATCTCTTTGTATCTTTTCAATGTAAATAATAAAACAGTAACCTGACAAAGATACTAATACAATTATTTTGCACTACGCGGTTTTGGATTTGCACATTTGCATAACTTGCCATTAAGTGAACATAACATATTTATGTGTATTACATAAATCAAACCAAAAACATTTTGAGGCACCATGAACCAAATATAAGGCTACTAAACTTTTTGTCTGGACATTTATTTTTTAGCAAGGCACTAGTGCAACCCATGGATCTGTAGCTGTTGTGATGTTTCACAGTGTGAAATGCAAACGCATTTACAGCGTCCTCTGTTTTCCCGGGTCTAACAAAGAATTTGGTCAACTTTGCAGACAAACTCTCACCTCGCACAGCTTTTTATTTTATTTGATTCTGTGTCCATGTGCGCTTTAAGATCTCCGGCACCTTTATTAATAGACACAGACACGTATGTGCAAGCTTTGCACACGGTGCACTCCGCCTCCCATGTGTTCCGACCGGGACGGTACATTTGGAATTTTGAAGTTCATCTGTAAACGTACATTTGCGCTTTGGCATTTATTGTGATGGTGAGCTGCAGTCCGATCTGTCCGCTTCCTCTGTTGTGTGTGAGTGAGCGTTGTAGAGCCGCCCCCACAAAGCTTCTCCGGGATTACATCACACACGCAACAGAGTACCGTAGTATTCTGTGAAATGCGCCAGTCAATTTAAGTAGATGCATAACGATCTGTGAAAAACTATGAAACCCGGACATTTTCATGAATCTTTTTTTTTTTTTTTTAAAACGGACGCCCCGGACAAGGCGTGAAAAATGTCCGGGCAAAAAAGGACGTTTGGTCACCCTAACATACCCCCACTAACCCTCTCTCTCTCTCTCTACCTCCACCTCCCCCCACTACCCTCTCTCTCTACCTCCACATACCCCCACTACCCTCTTTCTCTCTCTCTACCTCCACATACCCCCCACTACCCTCTCTCTCTACCTCCACATACCCCCACTACCCTCTCTCTCTACCTCCACATACCCCCACTACCCTCTCTCTCTCTGCCTCCACCTCCCCCCCACTACCCTCTCTCTCTCTACCTCCACCTACCCCCCACTACCCTCTCTCTCTCTACCTCCACATACCCCCCACTACCCTCTCTCTCTACCTCCACATACCCCCCACTACCCTCTCTCTCTCTCTC
>NW_028168974.1:0-34167 GCF_963971535.1 Notolepis coatsorum | reverse complement strand
AGAGATACACACACAGAGATACACACTAGATACACACACACACACACAGAGATACACACACAGATAGATACACACAGAAACACACACTCACAGACATACACACAGAGAAATACACACACAGAGATACACACACACGGAGACACACACACACACAGATACATACACACACAGAGAGATACACACAGATACACACAGAGATACACACACACACTCAGATATACACAGAGAAATACACACACACAGATATACACACACACACAGATACACACACACACACAGATATACACAGAGAAATACACACACACATATACACACACACACACAGATACACACACACACACAGATACGCACACACAGATATACACACAGATACACACACGCACAGACACACACACACCACTCACTCCAAAACAAGAGAAGCCAGAAGCCAGAGGCCAGGATGCCTCTGAGTGACGGCTTGGATACTGAGTGAGTGGAGAGTGAGTGAGTGGAGGACGCCCTGAGATAAAGGAGGTAAAGGTCAAAGGTCACCACCAGGACGGCGCGCTGGGCGTCAGGGTCTTTATCCCCCAGATATCAAGCCTTTTGTAACGACGAAGAGGACGAACAGGACCTATCACTGCCATGGTGTTTTAATGATGAACAGGACCTATCACTGCCATGGTGTTTTAATGATGAACAGGGACCTATCACTGCCATGGTGTTTTAATGATGAACAGGACCTATCACTGCCATGGTGTTTTAATGATGAACAGGACCTATCACTGCCATGGTGTTTTAATGACGAACAGGACCTATCACTGCCATGGTGTTGTAATGACGAACAGGACCTATCACTGGCCATGGTGTTGTAATGACGAACAGGACCTATCACTGCCATGGTGTTGTAATGACGAACAGGACCTATCACTGCCATGGTGTTGTAATGACGAACAGGACCTATCACTGCCATGGTGTTTGTAATGACGAACAGGACCTATCACTGCCATGGTGTTGTTTTAATGACGAACAGGACCTATCACTGCCCGTGGTGTTTTAATGATGAACAGGACCTATCACTGCCCGTGGTGTTGTAATGACGAACAGGACCTATCACTGGCCATGGTGTTGTTTTAATGACGAACAGGACCTATCACTGCCCGTGGTGTTTTAATGACGAACAGGACCTATCACTGGCATGGTGTTGTAATGATGAACAGGACCTATCACTGGCTGGTGTTGTAATGATGAACAGGACCTATCACTGCCATGGTGTTGTTTTAATGACGAACAGGACCTATCACTGCCATGGTGTTGTTTTAATGATGAACAGGACCTATCACTGCCATGGTGTTTTAATGATGAACAGGACCTATCACTGCCATGGTGTTGTTTTAATGACGAACAGGACCTATCACTGCCATGGTGTTGTTTTAATGACGAACAGGACCTATCACTGCCATGGTGTTTTAATGATGAACAGGACCTATCACTGGCTGGTGTTGTAATGATGAACAGGACCTATCACTGGCTGGTGTTGTAATGACGAACAGGACCTATCACTGGCTGGTGTTGTAATGATGAACAGGACCTATCACTGGCTGGTGTTGTAATGATGAACAGGACCTATCACTGGCCGTGGTGTTTTTTTTAATCGTATGCACTTTTTTAAATATTCATTCATATTGTAAACAATGTTGTCTGTCTTCCCTTAATTTTTGTTCCATCATGTTGTTTTGTTCTTCGACGGCTGTTCACCATCCTGGCTACTTGGTGACGATGTTATCGATGAAAGAAAAACAAACTGTGGTGGAATTCTCTCCAGAAAAGAACAACTCAACATGGACTGTTTGAATTGTAAACAAATGTACAGGACAGACGTTGGAAACCAGGGGATTAACATGTCGATTTTTGACAATCTGAGGACCTCTGAAAGAGGCAGGAACTGCTATAGAGAAGTATTGTATATGTTGAGGTTAAATGAGTACTTGTGCAGGACATTTTCTACAGGTTAAATGAGTACTTGTGCAGGATATTTCTACAGGATAAATGAGTACTTGTGCAGGATATTTCTACAGGATAAATGAGTACTTGTGCAGGATATTTCTACAGGATAAATGAGTACTTGTGCAGGACATTTCTACAGGATAAATGAGTACTTGTCCAGGATATTTCTACAGGATAAATGAGTACTTGTGCAGGACATTTCTACAGGATAAATGAGTATTTCTACAGGATAAACGAGGCACTATTTGTCAGAGTGGACATATCTGAATTATTCCCTATAAAAGTTACAAAAATAAACTCAAAAACTGTATCTTCCAAATACTCTCTGTGTTCAATGCTCTCTGTGTTCAATACTCGGATGATTGGGTGAATATCATTTGTCATTCAACTAAATCAAATGAAGGGGGTTTCACTTCAAAGCTACAGTATCTGTGTTTGAAAAGGTTTAGGCTTTTAGGCCTAATTTTCCTTGCTCCATATTTAAAAAATACAAAACTATTTTATTGACATGTCTAATAAACATAGCAACATAGCTAATAACCTCAATACCCCATCAAGCAAACAATCATTTTATCAGAGTACAGTACAGTAGATTACAGTAGAAGGCATTTTGTCCAAATGTTGTATACCTGTTTTATTTCTTTATTTTTTTTTAAAAAGAAACTAGAAAATATTAAATGTAGAAGTGTTTCTGAGAATGGAATGGAAGGCTCCGCCCCCATTGCTCTAAAACCAATAGGAAGCCAGAGTGGCTGGAGACACACACACACACACAACAGCTTCCCCTACCTGTCACTCAACCCCACGGCAGACTTCACGGCAGGAATGCGAGGCTGAGACCCGTCATTGTCGGTGCTCAGAGAGCATGGCGCGCTCAGTGTTAAAAACAACTGGTCCCAGAAATACAAGCGTTTTGTGTCGCAGCAACAGGTACGGCCAAAAAGACCCCAACAAAGGCTGCAACTGTTCCCCGGGTTATGCGAGTGTGAAATAAGACTTTTCCCCTTCAATGCTACTGGTCACATGCCAAATTATGTCTCGATTCTCTTACATTCACATTTGAAGGATGTTATTTTAGTCCATGAGTAGTTGAGAGTAGACACCTTTAGTTATGTTGAAAGTTCTGAATGTTTTTCGGGGGGTATCTCCAGAGACACCCACCACTCCCCCCTCAGATACTCTAAAGATAGACACAGAACACTGGAATAATCACTTAAAGGGACACTTCACCAGAAAACAATGCTGATCTATTTTGCACATAATCTCACACACATCCAAAAACTATAAACAGTTGTGCATGCATTAATTTAGTTTGAGAGTTGAGAGTAAATGAGTTGGAATATGGCCACCAGTGATGTCATCAGTGATGCGTTAATTACAGCTCAATGAAATGATAAAGTAGCAGTTCCTAGGTATTGCAATTTTTTCATTTACATCATTTCTTTGAGCTGAAATTATGTAGATGCAATCATAAAGCAGAATATATGTCTATTATACTCATCATAAAGCAGAATATAGGTCTATTATACTCATCATGAAGCAGAATATAGGTCTATTTACTCATAAAGCAGAATATATGTCTATTATACTCATCATGAAGCAGAATATAGGTCTATTTACTCATAAAGCAGAATATAGGTCTATTTTACTCATAAAGCAGAATATAGGTCTATTTTACTCATAAAGCAGAATATAGGTCTATTGTACTCATCATGAAGCAGAATATAGGTCTATTTACTCATAAAGCAGAATATAGGTCTATTTACTCATAAAGCAGAATATAGGTCTATTTTACTCATAGAGCAGAATATAGGTCTATTTACTCATAAAGCAGAATATATGTCTATCTTACTCATAAAGCATAATGTAGGGCTATCTTACTCATAAAGCAGAATATAGGTCTATCTTACTCATAAAGCAGAATATAGGTCTATTTACTATAAAGCAGAATATAGGGCTAGTTTACTCATAAAGCAGAATATAGGTCTATCTTGCTCATAAAGCAGAATATAGGTCTATTATACTCATCATGATGCAGAATATAGGTCTATTTACTCATAAAGCAGAATATAGGTCTATCTTACTCATAAAGCAGAATATAGGGCTAGTTTACTCATAAAGCAGAATATAGGTCTATCTTACTCAAAGCAGAATATAGGTCTATTGTACTCATCATAAAGCAGAATATAGGTCTATTGTATTCATAAAGCAGAATATAGGTCTATTTGACTCATAAAGCAGACTATAGGTCTATTTTATTCATCATGATGGAGAATATAGGTCTATTTGACTCATAAAGCAGAATATAGGTCTAATTGACTCATCATAAACATTTATATTTACATTTAGTCATTTAGCTGACACTTTTATCCAAAACGTACAAGTTATGTACAACAAATCAGCAGGAAGGGTACAACTCTGTCAGCTAATAATAACATATCTATCTTCTAAGGTCATCATTACCAACGTAAACAAACCTTTTACAGCCATAGAATATAAACACAATTAAAAACTAATATTTACCTGCCGTCTAGTGACCCTTGTATCAAGAGCTCAGCCAGTCAACTAGAATTAAAAGGGCCGTCGCACGTCGCAGCACGTTTGCCCTCGTCTGTCACGCTGTGTTATTGTCTATGAACCAACACGTCGGTTGAAAGCTAAAATGGCCATTGTTTGATTGACACCCTACTTGACCCATTACGTGCTTCCAATTTCGGGTTATAAGACCAAAAGGCCAACGAGCGTCAGTTTAGAAAAAGTAACCACCTCCCGGTCACCTCTGGTGGTGAAAATAATTGACAGCTTTTGTAGCTAATGAAATTCTGGGAATGACGATATATGACGTGAGGGATATTTCCGAAGATATACGTGTTTTTTTCTCTGGCGAAAGAAGAAGACTCCTGCGACCCTGCAAGTGCGAATGCATTGGTGCCGACGGCCATTTTGGATAAACAAACCTATACATACCATTAGAAAAACATGTGTAAAACACTCATTTTCTGTGGTATTGTTATCAACTTTGGACCTGTACTGTAGATAAGACTTCAGGCTATGGACCCATTTTGTTTTCCAGCTAATACCTCTCAGCTGGAACTCTAATAATTTCCAGACGTAATAATTCAGACGTAAGTAAAAAAAAAAAGAAAAACCTTTATTTCAGTGTGTTCAAACCTCTGTAACCACAGTAGCACTCAAGAGTGATTATTCCTGTTGTGGAAGACAATTCTGAATGTTTCCTTTCAAAAGAGGCCAGACGCATGTGCTATAAATGGTTCAAGAATAGCTTTCAAATGACTTTGGGTATGCAATCGACAGGCGTTTTATGCTAAATGTGCAGGACTGTTCATTAAAGACAGTAGAGGAGGAATACTTTAACCCTTTCACTACCACACTACAGAAGGTTAACCTTTCACTACTTCAACTTCAAACTACTTTATTTTCCTTCCGGAACTTCATTTGTGCAGTGGTTAAAAGACAAACATACAGTCACAATACATAGACACTCACCACTATAAAAAACCGTAATAAAATCAAATCAAACTACATTAAAACTACAGTACTTAAAAAGCATGAAATATTAAAATCCATATGAAGCAATTCTATATGTATATAAATAATAATAATACAGATGATATGCGTCCATCAGGTCGAAGGGGAGTCTATTGTTAAGTAGTCCAACATCCTTGGGGGGGGGCAGTCCGACCTCCACCAGACCTAGGCGACCAGCAGTCTGATGGAGGTTGGCACGAAGCTATAGCTAAGCCCCTTTTATTCAGTGTTGAAGCTCTGTATCGATGGCCTGAGGGCATTAGTTTGTAATGGGTGTGAAGGGCCTTCTTAACTGTCCGTTTCTTGTGGATGCTGCGGAGTGGCTCCTGGTCCTTCCCAATGATCTTGCTGCTGATCTTAACAACCCTGTTGAGAGGTTTCCGGTTGATGGCGCGCATCACTCCAAACCATGATGTGATGTTAAAGGACATTATCGATTCCACAAAGGACTTGTAGAAAGCCTGCAGGATTGATGGTCGGACCTGAAGCTTCCTCATCTTCCTGAGGAAGAACAGTCGCTGTTGGCACTTATGGATATTCTCTGCATTGGTCTTAAAGGCAGGGTTCCCACAGACATTGCTAAATGAAATTCAAGGACTTTCAAGTACTTTGCCAAGCACTATTTTTCATTTTAAAGGTGCATTTAAAAGGATACAATTCACTTTTAAATACATTTTCTCTTTTGAAAAAAAAATCTGATCCAATATTTATGGATTAAAACCACAGTTACACCTTAAATAAAAAGAAAACATTTCTTGATTCGGAACTATTTTATCATGGATGAACAAAACTTTCAATGCGAATTGTTGATTTGAATTTCAACTTTTTAAGCACCTTGTTAAAAAAATTGGCTGTTTTCAAAGAATTCCAGGCCTTGACTACTCTTGGTGGTGCCAAGGTATTTGTACTCCTCAACACGCTCCATTGTCTGGCCATTTCTCTCCAGAGCCGGGGGAGTTGTCGGGTCACGCCTGAAGTCCACCAGCAGTTCCTTTGTTTTGCTGGGGTTTAGGTCCAAGAAGTTGCTCTCACACCACTCTGCGAACCTGATCATTTCTCCAATGATGCGGTCATTGGAGTTGGTGGTGTCAACGATGACTGTGTCATCAGAGTACTTGATGAAAAGCATCTCAGGGTCTGAGCTGCTACAGTCGTCGGTGTACAGAGTGAACAGGACTGGTGAGATGACAGATCCCTGTGATGCCCCGGTGGATACAGTTCTGTTGGAGCTGTAGTTACCGTTGAGTCTAACGGTCTGGTGTCTATTTGTGAGGAAGGAGAGAATGAGCAGTATGAGGTGGGGGTTGACATTCATCCGGAGGAGTTTCTGTCCCATCAGATGAGGTTGCACGGTGGTGAATGCACTTGAGAAGTCCACGAATACCATCCTGACAAAGGACTTGGGCTTCTCCAGCTGTGTGTAGGTGTGATGCAGCAGGGTTATCACTGCATCATCCACACCACTCTGCTGCTTGTATGCAAACTGGAGTGGGTCTGTGAGTCCACTAACCTCCCTCTGTAGCTGAGGTAGAGTGGGTCTGTGTGCCCACTAACCTCCCTCTGTAGCTGAGGTAGAGTGGGTCTGTGTGCCCACTAACCTCCCTCTGTAGCTGAGGTAGAGTGGGTCTGTGAGTCCACTAACCTCCCTCTGTAGCTGAGGTAGAGTGGGTCTGTGTGAGTCCACTAACCTCCCTCTGTAGCTGAGGTAGAGTGGGTCTGTGAGTCCACTAACCTCCCTCTGTAGCTGAGGTAGAGTGGGTCTGTGAGTCCACTAACCTCCCTCTGTAGCTGAGGTAGAGTGGGTCTGTGAGTCCACTAACCTCCCTCTGTAGCTGAGGTAGAGTGGGTCTGTGAGTCCACTAACCTCCCTCTGTAGCGGAGGTAGAGTGGGTCTGTGAGTCCACTAACCTCCCTCTGTAGCTGAGGTAGAGTGGGTCTGTGAGTCCACTAACCTCCCTCTGTAGCGGAGGTAGAGTGGGTCTGTGAGTCCACTAACCTCCCTCTGTAGCTGAGGTAGAGTGGGTCTGTGAGGCCACTAACCTCCCTCTGTAGCTGAGGTAGAGTGGGTCTGTGAGTCCACTAACCTCTGTGATGGGAATGTTATCTATACATCTGTGTGCAAATACATATTCGACTGTTCCTTTAAGTACTCAGAGAGGATGACTTTTGACCTAAATCTTTTCCTCTTCTAGCAAGGTTATCTTCCCAGCCAGCCAAAGCAAGCTGGTGTTATTAATTCCTCTCTACTGAGAACCCAGTTTGTTTATACTTTCATCATCATATCTGATGTATAATGTTACGTCTTGCAAGTGTGTATTAATGTACGTTCTGCCCAGACCTCTTGGTCACTTTGCTGGTCAGACTCTCTGATTGTAAACTGAACTTTCATTTGTGGCCACAGATGAAATAAACTATGTTTTCTATTTTTAATAACGACTCAGAATGATTTATACAAACGGCTCATCTTTTTTCCATAACACCTCCCTCTGTAGCTGAGGTAGAATGAGCCTTTCAAAGCTCATCATCACCAGAGATGGTAAAGCTACAGGGCGGTAGTCATTATTGCATTTACATTTACATTTACATTTAGTCATTTAGCTGACGCTTTTATCCAAAGCGACTTACAAGTTCTGTACGACAAGCCATCAGGAAGGGCACAACTCTATCAGCTGAGTAACAATGTTCATCAAAGTGTTGAGTGCTACAGTGTAGGTTAGTTTATTAGGACAAGTGCATGACAGTACGGTTAGTTAGGGTTAGATTTTTTTTTTTATATATTTCTTTTTTAATTCAGATAATGGTTGAAGAAGTGCGTCTTTAGTCGACGGCGAAATATTGGACGTGATTCGGCTGTCCTAACTGGGGTGGGTAGTTCATTCCACCATTGTGGGGCAAGGACTGAGAATAGGCGACTTCTCTTTGATGACCCTCCCGGAGCTTGGATAGGAGTAGGTCTGAGGCGGCCAGAAGATGCAGAGCGTAGGGGTCTTGAGGGTGTGTAGTTAGAGGTGCAGGTGGGGTTACTTTTCTTAGGGACTTCCATATGGTTGGTATGGAGTGTTCAGACAAGGACCGGTTAAAGAGGTTACAGAAGACCTCAGCCAGCTGCTCATGACAAACCTTCAGCAAGCGCCCACTGATGTTGTCAGGACCTGGGGCCTTATGAGGGTTTGTTCTCTTGAGCACCCTTTCCACCTCCCTAACCCTTTCCACCTCCCTAGGGTGAAACTCTAGGTTGGTGCTAGTCGCTGCTTTACACAGGAGATTGGTGGTGAGCTCCTCCCTCTCCTGAGTGAAGGTGTGTGTATCAAACCTGCAGTAGAAGCTGTTCAGGTTCTCTGAAAACTCCACACATTCCTCTGTTCTTAAATGGGACGGGAGTCTGTTGTTTTGCAGGCCAGCAAGTGTCTCAACACCTTTCCAGACATCTCTGGCTTTGCCCTCCTGGAAGAGCCTTTCCACCTTCTCCTTGTACTCCCCTTTGGCCTCTTTAATGTCCTTATTTAACCTGGCCTTAATCAGTTTAGCCTCAATCCTGTTTCCGGAGGTGAATGCTATTTATTATTTCTCGATTAAGTGTATGTTTTAGCTTCTATGTGATCCAGGGTTTATTGTTTGAAAAAACAATAAAGTATTTTTTGGAATAATCATGTCTTCACAGAGGAGAATGTAGTCAGTAATGACCTCAGCAGCCTCCTCCAGACCGGCCCCATCTGTTTCCCAGTCAGTACATCATCGCAGGCCTGCAGAGTCTCATAGCCTCCTCATTCCACTGCTGCACCTGCCTTCTGACAGCTCCCTCTCTTTGTAATGTAGTGCCTGCAAAGCAGTGGCTAACCGTCTGTAGTGTGGTAGTGAAAGGGTTAACCCTTTGTTGTGTGGCAGTGAAATGGTTAACCATTTGGTAGTGAAAGGGTTAAGGTGATGCATCACATTCACACCACCAAGTCATTACAACACATGGGCCGTCAAAACAGAATTATATGTTTTTCTTTGTTTGAAGGGTTGAATTGGTTGAGTTACTGGAATATGGACAGGGCAGGCGGGCAGAGGGGGCAGCGGGGGCAGAGAGGGCAGGAGAGCAGAGGGGGCAGCGGGGGCAGAGGGGGCAGGCGGGCAGAGGGGGCAGGCGGGCAGAGGGGGCAGGCGGGCAGTGGGGGCAGGCGAGCAGAGAGGGCAGGCGGGCAGGAGAGCAGAGGGGGCAGGAGAGCAGAGGGGGCAGGAGAGGAGAGAGGGCAGGAGAGGAGAGAGGGCAGGAGAGGAGAGGGGAGGAGAGCAGAGAGGGCAGGAGAGGAGAGAGGAGAGGAGAGCAGAGAGGGCAGGAGAGGAGAGAGGGCAGGAGAGAAGAGAGGGCAGGAGAGGAGAGAGGGCAGGAGAGGAGAGAGGAGAGGAGAGCAGAGAGGGCAGGAGAGCAGAGAGGGCAGGAGAGAAGAGAGGGCAGGAGAGGAGAGAGGGCAGGAGAGGAGAGAGGGCAGGAGAGGAGAGAGGGCAGGAGAGGAGAGAGGGCAGGAGAGGAGAGAGGGCAGGAGAGGAGAGAGGGCAGGAGAGGAGAGAGGGCAGGAGAGCAGAGAGGGCAGGAGAGGAGAGAGGGCAGGAGAGGAGAGAGGGCAGGAGAGGAGAGAGGGCAGGAGAGCAGAGAGGGCAGGAGAGGAGAGAGGGGCAGGAGAGGAGAGAGGGCAGGAGAGGAGAGAGGGCAGGAGAGGAGAGAGGGCAGGAGAGGAGAGAGGGCAGGAGAGGAGAGAGGGCAGGAGAGGAGAGAGGGCAGGAGAGGAGAGAGGAGAGGAGAGCAGAGAGGGCAGGAGAGGAGAGAGGGCAGGAGAGCAGAGAGGGCAGGAGAGCAGAGAGGGCAGGAGAGCAGAGAGGGCAGGAGAGGAGAGAGGGCAGGAGAGGAGAGAGGGCAGGAGAGGAGAGAGGAGAGGAGAGCAGAGAGGGCAGGAGAGGAGAGAGGGCAGGAGAGCAGAGAGGGCAGGAGAGGAGAGAGGGCAGGAGAGGAGAGAGGAGAGGAGAGCAGAGAGGGCAGGAGAGGAGAGAGGGCAGGAGAGCAGAGAGGGCAGGAGAGGAGAGGGGGCAGGAGAGCAGAGAGGGCAGGAGAGGAGAGAGGGCAGGAGAGCAGAGAGGGCAGGAGAGGAGAGAGGAGAGGAGAGCAGAGAGGGCAGGAGAGGAGAGAGGGCAGGAGAGGAGAGAGGGCAGGAGAGGAGAGAGGGCAGGAGAGGAGAGAGGGGGCAGGAGAGGAGAGAGGGCAGGAGAGGAGAGAGGGCAGGAGAGGAGAGAGGAGAGGAGAGGAGAGAGGGCAGGAGAGGAGAGAGGGCAGGAGAGGAGAGAGGGCAGGAGAGCAGAGAGGGCAGGAGAGGAGAGAGGGCAGGAGAGGAGAGAGGGCAGGAGAGGAGAGAGGGCAGGAGAGCAGAGAGGGCAGGAGAGCAGAGAGGGCAGGAGAGAAGAGAGGGCAGGAGAGGAGAGAGGGCAGGAGAGGAGAGAGAGGGCAGGAGAGGAGAGAGGGCAGGAGAGCAGAGAGGGCAGGAGAGAAGAGAGGGCAGGAGAGGAGAGAGGGCAGGAGAGGAGAGAGGGCAGGAGAGGAGAGAGGGCAGGAGAGCAGAGAGGGCAGGAGAGGAGAGAGGGCAGGAGAGGAGAGGGGGCAGGAGAGCAGAGAGGGGGCAGGAGAGGAGAGAGGGCAGGAGAGGAGAGAGGGCAGGAGAGGAGAGAGGGCAGGAGAGGAGAGAGGGCAGGAGAGGAGAGAGGGCAGGAGAGCAGAGAGGGCAGGAGAGGAGAGAGGGCAGGAGAGGAGAGGGGGCAGGAGAGCAGAGAGGGGGCAGGAGAGGAGAGAGGGCAGGAGAGGAGAGAGGGCAGGAGAGGAGAGAGGGCAGGAGAGGAGAGAGGGCAGGAGAGGAGAGAGGGCAGGAGAGGAGAGAGGGCAGGAGAGGAGAGAGGGCAGGAGAGGAGAGGGGGCAGGAGAGCAGAGAGGGCAGGAGAGGAGAGAGGGCAGGAGAGCAGAGAGGGCAGGAGAGGAGAGAGGGCAGGAGAGCAGAGAGGGCAGGAGAGAAGAGAGGGCAGGAGAGCAGAGAGGGCAGGAGAGGAGAGGGGGCAGGAGAGGAGAGAGGGCAGGAGAGGAGAGGGGGCAGGAGAGCAGAGAGGGCAGGAGAGCAGAGAGGGCAGGAGAGGAGAGAGGGCAGGAGAGGAGAGGGGGCAGGAGAGCAGAGAGGGGGCAGGAGAGGAGAGAGGGCAGGAGAGGAGAGAGGGCAGGAGAGGAGAGAGGGCAGGAGAGGAGAGAGGGCAGGAGAGGAGAGGGGGCAGGAGAGCAGAGAGGGCAGGAGAGGAGAGAGGGCAGGAGAGCAGAGAGGGCAGGAGAGGAGAGAGGGCAGGAGAGGAGAGAGGGCAGGAGAGGAGAGAGGGCAGGAGAGGAGAGAGGGCAGGAGAGGAGAGAGGGCAGGAGAGGAGAGAGGGCAGGAGAGGAGAGAGGAGAGGAGAGAGGGCAGGAGAGGAGAGAGGGCAGGAGAGCAGAGAGAGGGCAGGAGAGGAGAGAGGGCAGGAGAGCAGAGAGGGCAGGAGAGCAGAGAGAGGGCAGGAGAGCAGAGAGGGCAGGAGAGGAGAGAGGGCAGGAGAGGAGAGAGGGCAGGAGAGAAGAGAGGGCAGGAGAGGAGAGAGGGCAGGAGAGCAGAGAGGGGGCAGGAGAGGAGAGAGGGCAGGAGAGCAGAGAGGGGGCAGGAGAGCAGAGAGGGCAGGAGAGGAGAGGGGGCAGGAGAGCAGAGAGGGCAGGAGAGGAGAGAGGGCAGGAGAGGAGAGGGGGCAGGAGAGCAGAGAGGGCAGGAGAGGAGAGAGGGCAGGAGAGCAGAGAGGGCAGGAGAGAAGAGAGGGCAGGAGAGGAGAGAGGGCAGGAGAGCAGAGAGGGGGCAGGAGAGGAGAGAGGGCAGGAGAGCAGAGAGGGGGCAGGAGAGCAGAGAGGGCAGGAGAGGAGAGGGGGCAGGAGAGCAGAGAGGGCAGGAGAGGAGAGAGGGCAGGAGAGGAGAGGGGGCAGGAGAGGAGAGAGGAGAGGAGAGCAGAGAGGGCAGGAGAGGAGAGAGGGCAGGAGAGCAGAGAGGGCAGGAGAGGAGAGAGGGCAGGAGAGCAGAGAGGGCAGGAGAGGAGAGGGGGCAGGAGAGGAGAGAGGGCAGGAGAGGAGAGAGGGCAGGAGAGGAGAGAGGGCAGGAGAGGAGAGGGGGCAGGAGAGCAGAGGGGGCAGGAGAGGAGAGGGGGCAGGAGAGGAGAGAGGGCAGGAGAGGAGAGAGGGCAGGAGAGGAGAGGGGGCAGGAGAGCAGAGAGGGCAGGAGAGGAGAGAGGGCAGGAGAGGAGAGAGGGCAGGAGAGGAGAGAGGGCAGGAGAGCAGAGGGGGCAGGAGAGGAGAGAGGGCAGGAGAGGAGAGGGGGCAGGAGAGGAGAGAGGGCAGGAGAGGAGAGAGGGCAGGAGAGGAGAGAGGGCAGGAGAGCAGAGAGGGCAGGAGAGGAGAGAGGGCAGGAGAGGAGAGGGGGCAGGAGAGGAGAGGGGGCAGGAGAGGAGAGGGGGCAGGAGAGCAGAGAGGGCAGGAGAGGAGAGGGGGCAGGAGAGGAGAGAGGGCAGGAGAGGAGAGAGGGCAGGAGAGGAGAGGGGGCAGGAGAGCAGAGAGGGCAGGAGAGGAGAGAGGGCAGGAGAGGAGAGAGGGCAGGAGAGGAGAGATGGCAGGAGAGGAGAGAGGGCAGGAGAGGAGAGAGGGCAGGAGAGGAGAGATGGCAGGAGAGGAGAGAGGGCAGGAGAGGAGAGAGGGCAGGAGAGGAGAGAGGGCAGGAGAGGAGAGAGGGGGCAGGAGAGGAGAGAGGGGGCAGGAGAGGAGAGAGGGCAGGAGAGCAGAGGGGGCAGGAGAGCAGAGAGGGCAGGAGAGCAGAGAGGGCAGGAGAGGAGAGAGGGCAGGAGAGGAGAGAGGGCAGGAGAGGAGAGATGGCAGGAGAGGAGAGAGGGCAGGAGAGGAGAGAGGGCAGGAGAGGAGAGAGGGCAGGAGAGGAGAGAGGGGGCAGGAGAGGAGAGAGGGCAGGAGAGGAGAGAGGGCAGGAGAGGAGAGAGGGCAGGAGAGGAGAGAGGGCAGGTGGGCAGAGAGGGCAGGAGAGGAGAGAGGGCAGGTGAGCAGAGGGGGCAGGAGAGGAGAGGGGGCAGGCGGGCAGAGAGGGCAGGAGAGCAGAGAGGGCAGGAGAGGAGAGGGGGCAGGCGGGCAGAGGGGGCAGGAGAGCAGAGAGGGCAGGAGAGTCGAGAGGGCAGGAGAGCCGAGAGGGCAGGAGAGGGCAGGTGGGGCAGGAGAGCAGAGGGGGCAGGCGGGCAGAGAGGGCAGGAGAGGAGAGAGGGCAGGAGAGGGCAGGTGGGCAGAGGGGGCAGGAGAGCAGAGGGGGCAGGCGGGCAGAGGGGGCAGGCGGGCAGAGGGGGCAGGAGAGGAGAGAGGGCAGGAGAGCAGAGAGGGCAGGTGGGCAGAGGGGGCAGGAGAGCAGAGAGGGCAGGAGAGCAGAGAGGGCAGGAGAGCAGAGGGGGCAGGTGGGCAGAGGGGGCAGGAGAGGAGAGAGGGCAGGAGAGGAGAGAGGGGGCAGGAGAGGAGAGGGGGCAGGAGAGGAGAGAGGGGGCAGGAGAGGAGAGAGGGCAGGAGAGCAGAGTGGGCAGGCGAGCAGAGAGGGCAGGGGAGGAGAGAGGGCAGGAGAGGAGAGGGGGCAGGAGAGCAGGAGAGCAGAGGGGGCAGGTGGGCAGAAGAGGGGGCAGAGGGGGCAGGAGAGCAGGAGAGCAGAGGGGGCAGGTGGGCAGAAGAGGGGGCAGGAGTAAATGAAGATTCATTCCACTGACATCAGTTGTTTGTCCTGTGTGGAGCAGACAGACGTCTCCCGCCTTTTCCTGTGTAGGTTTGGACGCTCCGCTTGTCCTGTTTGCTACAACGGCCGACCATATGCAGAACTCAGTTCATACAGCAACACTTACAAAAAAGTCAGAATACACAACTATCAAAATGTTAATGTTAAATTTCACCCATAATACACATTTATTTTCTCCCAGCCTTCACTATAATATAATTTTCACTATGGTCTTAAAGGTGCACTATGTAGTTTTGCGAGAGTCAGAGAAGTGCATAATTTCTATGGTATATTTTCACAACTGAATAAAGGTCCTATACACACTGATCGCTGGAACACTTGTTACCTGAAGAATTACAGTTTCAATGCTGTGGTTTATACATTTATACTATATTCTATTGTGCTTATATTTAAGTTTATATCCCATTTAATTTTTATTCCACCTCTTTATTTTACAGTTGAACAGCCCTGGCCTATTTTTTCATTTCATAATTCTATTCTATTGTGCTTCTATCTTAACCCAATCAGCGCTGCAGCGATATGCGTGACTATGGCCCATTTGACATCGACTATCGTTCAATATGTGTTAAAGAAATAATTTTCTCATCCATACATTCCCGTTTTATACCGTGGTGAATATGAGTATAGTTTATAGAGCAATCCTGTCTAATTCCAGAAAACGATGCTATGCAGCAATACATGCAATTCACTAAAAACTTTGCCGTTTCTCGTCTGTACACGCTACTATTCCGAAATCACATCTATATTATCGGTATTATGTTTCATCATGAATGCATGAAAGGGTGGGGGGGGGAGGTCGTTTTTTGATGCTTTGATCGTCACCAACGGCACATGTTGTGGAGTAATGTTACACATATATTGTGATCGAAGTTAAATCATGGTTGGATCACATCAGGATTGATACCATATAGGCCTTACCTTCACTAGGATGTACCCCGAAAAGAATATTCCAATTATCATCATCATTTATTTATTCGTACATGGAATTACCACAGTCCAACAGTACATATTCATATAATTCACCAAAAAATACCATGGCCGAAAGGAACAGGAAGAAGAAAAAATCTTATATATACCTGCCCCTACACACACACAACACACCGATAGACATATTGTGTAAAACCAAACAGAATATACCCATTTTGCAAAAATAAATTGAAATTTAACATCAACACAACCAAATTAAATCAACATAAATAAACCCATTTTGTCTATCTATCAGTCAAACTACATATTTAGGTTAATTCATTTACACACACACACCCCCACACACACACACTTATATAATGTATTATACTTCTATATACCATATTGGTACAGTATTATACAATATTTTAATATATTATTATTCTATGTTACGCTGCTATATACTATATTACTATACTCATACTGGCCTACACTACAACTCTATGCTACGTCATCCTGACACGCTAAACTGCAATATTATACTAAACTGTGCTATACTGTCTATGTATCTTTTCTTTGCACAACCTTTTGAAGTGAAATATATTATTGGAACTCTTTTCATCGTTCTGCAAGGAGTTCCATAGTTTGATACCTATAACTGAGGTGCACCTTTGTTTTAAGGTTGTTCGTGCAAATTGGTGTTTAAAATTGAATTTCCTTCTGCTGTCATCTGGACAGGGAACGAACAACCTCTGTATATTTGCTGGTAATACTCTGCATTTTGCTCTAAACAAAACTAATAAAGTCTGTATTTCAGCTAACTCTTTAAGTTTCAATAGTCTGGATTTAATAAATAATTCGTTGGTATGTTCTCTTGAATCTACATTGTGAACTATTCTTACTGCTCTCTTCTGTAATATAAATAATGGCTTTATGTTGCTTTCATACGTGTTACCCCACACTTTCACACAGTAACTCAAATATGGTAGGATGAGTGAACAATATAATATTCGCATAGAATTATAATCAAGCACATTCTTTGCCTTGTTCAAAACAAAAACACTCTTGGCTAGCTTATTTTTTATGTACATTATATGTGGCTTCCATGTCAATTTCTCATCCAACATAACACCCACATTTTTTAACTCAGATACTCTTTCAATATTAACTCCGTCAATACATAATGCCACATTGTCCTTCTTTCGATTAGTAAATATCATAAATTTCATTTTTTCCAAATTTAGGGATAGCTTATTGTTATCAAACCATATCTTAAGTTTACACATTTCATTTACAATGTCATCTGCTAATTTTTTAAGGTATTTTCCTGAACTGAAGAAATTTGTATCATCAGCAAATAAAACAAATTGCAATATGTTTGACACTTCACATATATCATTAATATATAAAATAAAAAGTTTGGGCCCCAGGACCGAACCTTGAGGGACACCACATTCAATATTCATACATTCAGATGTGTAACCAGAGAGTTGTACATATTGTTGTCTATTTTCAAGATAGCTACTTAACCAGTTCATCGCCACCCCTCTCACACCGTATGTTTGTAATTTAGAAATTAAAATGTTATCTGATCGTGAGTCCAAGTATTGGTGTCGATCGTGTCGCCAACATAATCCGCCACACATCATGCACTGGGAGCATTTCAAGCTTCTCAATCCAATCGAGACAACCGTTCCCCTTGCCCGACCAATACAAATCCGACCGGAGACTTTTGATCGACGCACAGGCCAAGATATGTTTCAAAGGGTGCTCGATACTGCCACCTGGGTGGATGCGGCCGGTATTGCACTTTGGCATTCTCAGGATGATTCCCCATGTTAACCCAGATGTCCGTGAAATAACTATGAAAATCCGACTATACTCGTGTCTGGCGCTGAGCGGTTGGCGAGTTAACCCGACTATCATCGGGTCTGGCGCTGATTGAGTTAATTTAGTTGATATTTCATTTTATTTTATTCCACCTTTTTATTTTATTATCTGTCAGTTAATGTCGCACTGAAAACTACCAAATCAAATTTCTTGTCTGTGAAATACTGTAGTTCCCACATGAAACTGTTCACAACAAGGTCTGTGGATCATCTTGAGTGACCTGGAAAGAGACGTTACGGTTTTGTTTTTCACTTTGTGTACGAACCCAAGTACCATTCAGCTCCATTGTATTGAAGTGACAGCAGGTATCTCTACAGCAGGTATCTCTACAGCAGGTATCTCTACAGCAGGTATCTCTACAGCAGGTATCTCTACAGCAAGTATCTCTACAGCAGATATCTCTACAGCAGGTATCTCTACAGCAAGTATCTCTACAGCAGATATCTCTACAGCAGGTATCTCTACAGCAGGTATCTCTACAGCAGGTATCTCTACAGCAGATATCTCTACAGCAGACATCTCTACAGCAGGTATCTCTACAGCAGGTATCTCTACAGCAAGTATCTCTACAGCAGATATCTCTACAGCAGGTATCTCTACAGCAAGTATCTCTACAGCAGATATCTCTACAGCAGGTATCTCTACAGCAGGTATCTCTACAGCAGGTATCTCTACAGCAGGTATCTCTACAGCAGGTATCTCTACAGCAGATATCTCTACAGCAGGTATCTCTATAGCAGGTATCTCTACAGCAGGTATCTCTACAGCAGGTATCTCTACAGCAGATATCTCTACAGCAGGTATCTCTACAGCAAGTATCTCTACAGCAGATATCTCTACAACAGGTATCTCTACAGCAGACATCTCTACAGCAGATATCTCTACAGCAGGTATCTCTACAGCAGGTATCTCTACAGCAGGTATCTCTACAGCAGACATCTCTACAGCAGGTATCTCTACAGCAGACATCTCTACAGCAGACATCTATACAGCAGGTATCTCTACAGCAGATATCTCTACAGCAGATATCTCTACAGCAGGTATCTCTACAGCAGGTATCTCTACAGCAGGTATCTCTACAGCAGACATCTCTACAGCAGGTATCTCTACAGCAGACATCTCTACAGCAGACATCTATACAGCAGACATCTCTACAGCAGGTATCTCTACAGCAGACATCTCTACAGCAGATATCTCTACAGCAGATATCTCTACAGCAGATATCTCTACAGCAGGTATCTCTACAGCAGGTATCTCTACAGCAGGTATCTCTACAGCAGACATCTCTACAGCAAACATCTCTTCAGCAGATATCTTCCAAACTCTGCAAGGTCAACCTCAAACTCTGCAAATCACATATATTGGGTGAACTGAGATGAATGCTTGCCACACTGGTCAGAGTGCAGGCTTTGACATGACATGACTATAAACATGGTTGGGTAATCATCCAGGTTCTACTGCCACCATCTTATGAGAGTTGTGTCTCCATAGTTGTCGTTTATTAAATGATGAGTTGAGTCTCCATGGTTATAAAGTTTATTAAATGAGTCGAGTCTCTATGGTTGTAAAGTTTATTTCACTAGTCCTTCAGTAAAAGACGACACTTAAAAGTTTGCAGTCCCAACATGCAGAACAATCATTTGAACAAAATCACATGAAAAGAAACAATTATTCAAAACAAAAAGAGAAAAACAATTTAAAAGTGCATTTATCTTGTAAAGTGACCCAACACTTGAGGGAGAATCAAAGTAGTACGTTTAACACTTAAACCAAAGTACAGTTTCTTTTGTTATCCATTCATGCAGCCCACGACTTTCACAAACCACAAATGTGTTTGAATGTCTCCATCCAGGAGAACACCAGTCCTTTCCAACAACGAGATCCACATTCAAAGCGCTTTTTGGAAAGTTGATATTTTTTCTTGGTTTCGTTTTTGACAGCCGATGACAAACCGATCAACACTTGAAAACAATACGCATTATAGCAAATCAATTTCATTGATATTACCCTCACTAAACCAAGAATTAGAAAACACAAAAAAATAGCATTTTTTTTCTTTTTTTAAAGCGAGTAAAGTAGAGGTACCACTGCATGAAGAACACAAGTTACAAACATGTTATACACCAGAGAAAAGAGATGTATCCAGAGAGGGACCAGATGACACCAAAGTTCCACTAACCTGACCCAGAAGGTACCGAGTGCTTTGTGCAACATCTCGTGTCACAGCGAGCCGAGAGCGACCGACCGACCGACCGACCGGCCAAGGACCCTCAGGGCTGAGGCTGGGGGGCCCCACACACACACACACACACACACACACACGCATAGACACCCCCCAAAAGGGCCATGCAGCAGCACACAGTAGTACACCATTTACTATATGTGGAGTCGTGCAGACTGACAGTGAAAGCAAGCATTACCGCGCGCGCACACACACACACACACACACACACACACACACACACACACACGCGCGCACACACACGCACATATAGGACAGACATGCTACATACATACATACATACATAGACATTATTCACAGGATTAGAGGTTACACACGCACACACACAAACGCATGTATAGGACAGACATGCTACATACATAGACATTATTCACAGGAGAAGAGGTTACACACGCACATACATACACACACCCCCATTTACACCCACATACCCAGTTAATACACATACACACACACTCATGCACATGCAGATAACATTATCCACACGCACGCACGCACACACACAGACACACACACCCACACCCACACACACACAGACGTACACTCAGGCTGTCAGAAAAGGAATCTCCCATGGGGAGAAGAAAACAATCACACAGACACTAGAAGTCAATCATAAATAAAAACCAAGCCGTAACAATATTTATATCAATAAGACCAACGAGACGTTCAAGAAAGCTCGTTCCCCCCCCCCCCCCCCCCCTTCCTCATTCTAACCGGTGAGAGCATTCCGTCATTTTATCAGAGAAAGAAGAGAGAAAAAAATAAAAAGACAGAGAAACTTACAGACAGGTTCGTTACAAAGCAGAGTCAATGCAAAATTCGTACATCTCCGATATAAAAATACAAATTCACAAAATAACTATAGAGACAGAGTCGCTTGCTGTGGGTGGGCTGTTTCCTGCCTGAGAACTCTCTCTCCCGTTAAGCTAATGGCACTTATGTTTACAAGGATAACATTTCCGTTCCGTGGGGAATACTATTGTGAAATAAAAGCCGCCACTAAGTGTACATAAACTCAGACCGTCATACAGCCCCCCCCCCCCCCCCCCCCCCCGATTAAACTTACTGCAGGAACACAGATTACTTGGTTTTTTGCATGTGCCACAAGGCACTCTTGTGTTTTCACATTGTACAAGTATTCGTAAGGGGTGGTGGGGGGTTGCGTCTCGTCGATAGGTGTGTGTTGGAGCACTGTTCTAACTAAGCTAGCAGGCTAAGACTATTCTTGGCTAATCCTCTTCTATTGAGGGGGGGGGGGGGGGGGGGGGTCTAGTTAGGCACCGTTGGGATCGCTGCAGCTGAGTGAGGTGTGGAATGCAATTACTTTTGTTCAGAGCAAATCCAACTACTGTGTAACATGGTGGAGATACGTCACAGGAGGCTAAACCAACTACTGTGTAACATGGTGGAGATACGTCACAGGAGGCTAAACCAACTACCGTGTAACATGGTGGAGATACGTCACAGGAGGCTAAACCAACTACTGTGTAACATGGTGGAGATACGTCACAGGAGGCTAAACCAACTACTGTGTAACATGGTGGAGATACGTCACAGGAGGCTAAACCAACTACTGTGTAACATGGTGGAGATACGTCACAGGAGGCTAAACCAACTACTGTGTAACATGGTGGAGATACGTCACAGGAGGCTAAACCAACTACTGTGTAACATGGTGGAGATACGTCACAGGAGGCTAAACCAACTACTGTGTAACATGGTGGAGATACGTCACAGGAGGCTAAACCAACTACTGTGTAACATGGTGGAGATACGTCACAGGAGGCTAAACCACCTACTGTGTAACATGGTGGAGATACGTCACAGGAGGCTAAACCAACTACTGTGTAACATGGTGGAGATACGTCACAGGAGGCTAAACCACCTACTGTGTAACATGGTGGAGATACGTCACAGGAGGCTAAACCAACTACTGTGTAACATGGTGGAGATACGTCACAGGAGGCTAAACCACCTACTGTGTAACATGGTGGAGATACGTCACAGGAGGCTAAACCGTAGAAAAGGAAAGAAAATATGAGACTAAAGAGGAGCCGAAAACAGGCACGATATCTACATACTTTTTTTTTCTTCTTTTTTTTTAAATAATAGAAATGAAAGAATAAAGAAACAAAACAAATATGGCTGAAAGGCATGGACAAATGTAAGGCCTTATTATTATACAGTAGACGTTTCTTCAAGTGCAAAATGATAAGAGAAAAACAAAAAGAAAAAACAAAAAGCAACAAAAGGTCTGGTCTGAAGTGGTCCATTCAGTGCTGGAGTATAGAAACTCAGAGGAGTGCATTCGGTTCGACGGTTTTCAGGTCTTGACCAATATTTAACAGATTGTATAGACGACTGCTCTTTGGCAATCGCAAGTTCAACCACAAGTAAAAAAAACAACTAAAAACTAATAATATTTGTTTTAACTACAACTAGGCTAATCAAATGTCTTTATAACATTTACAGTGCTATACGATGATTGAGTTTGATTTCAATTGGGATCAAATGATTGAAACTTTTAATTTCTTTTGGTTTGGATGCTAATATTTCCTATAATACGGGGTGGGGGGAGGGGGGGGTGAGGGACTTCAGACCAAACTCTGATTAAGATGCAAAGCACAGTGCTCGTCATGTCTTCTAGACACACAACTACAGCGGAAGTCATACTCTTTCAACACGGTTTTGTTCCTTTTTTTCTCCTCCCCTTATTGAAGTGGTACAAAGACACCTCTCTCTCTCTCTCTTTTGTCCAATTCGGGTCCCCCACCCTCCCATCATCGTCGTCAGGCTGGGAGGATGTAGGTTCTTTCGCTCCAAGGCGTCGTACGGGAAACGGCCGTAGTGGCTCCCGGATTGGCCGGCCGGGGTGAGAGGGGGGGGCGGGGCCTCACCACTCGTTGGTCCTCTGCTTGGTGGTGTCGTAGGCCCGGACCACCTCCGACTGGGACACCACCCCATTCTCGTCCTGAGAGAAGGCGTAGCCGTCTGAAAAAGGGAACCAGACGGCGGTTAGAAACCAGACGGCAACACCGCGGCAAAAAGGACAACGTTGTTTCTTCTCAAGCTCAGACCTCTTTTCTCCATCATCTGCCATCAATTCTGATCCGAGTCTCCTCGATGAACCTCGACTGATATAATTATTATATGTCACAACAGCGTGAGGAGTGGAGGGGGCCTTTAATACGTCCCCACTGGGCCTTTAATACGTCCCCACTGGGCCTTTAATACCTCCCAGTGGGCCTTTAATACCTCCCACTGGGCCTTTAATACACCCCCACTGGGCCTTTAATACGACCCCCACTGGGCCTTTAATATACGACCCCCACTGGGCCTTTAATACGTCCCCACTGGGCCTTTAATACGTCCCCACTGGGCCTTTAATACGTCCCCACTGGGCCTTTAATACGTCCCCTTTAATACCTCCCACTGGGCCTTTAATACGTCCCCACTGGGCCTTTAATACGTCCCCTTTAATACCTCACACTGGGCCTTTAATACCTCACACTGGGCCTTTAATACCTCACACTGGGCCTTTAATACACCCCCACTGGGCCTTTAATACAACCCCCACTGGGCCTTTAATACCTCACACTGGGCCTTTAATACACCCCCACTGGGCCTTTAATACAACCCCCACTGGGCCTTTAATACCTCCCACTGGGCCTTTAATACCTCCCAGTGGGCCTTTAATACGTCCCCTTTAATACACCCCCACTGGGCCTTTAATACGTCCCCACTGGGCCTTTAATACGTCCCCACTGGGCCTTTAAAGGAACACGCCAACAGTTTGGAAAATGAGCTTACCGTCTTCTCCAGAGAGAGACAAGAAGACAGATACCAGTTTCCTCTCTGTGCATTCAGTAGAAAGCTATCTGGCTGCACGTTAGCCTAGCTTAGCACAATGAATGAAAGCGGACAGTGCCGGGTAGCCTAGGGATTGTCCAACTAACACCTCTCCTGAAGGCTACTCGGTCAGGTCCGCTTTCATTCATTGTCCCCACTGGACTACTGTCCTCAAAAGCACCTCCATTTGTCAGTTTTAACAGAGATCCTCAAGATGTTGTGATATACATGTCTTTATACAATAATTATATTTTATTATGTAACACAAGCCACTCAGTTGAGGTCCACTGAGACACAGGTTGGAATTGATCAATGATGCTAGAAAAAAATAGAACCTAGCTTGAAAATAACCACAATTATCCTTTAAAGGTTTAACATGTCCAATTTTAATCTGTTCAATTTCTACACCAGCCACTTGTCACATTGTGGGCAGAAGGTTTCTGTATTGGTGCCTCAGTTAGCCGCCTCAGTTAGCTCCCTCAGTTAGCTCCCTCAGTTAGCCCCCTCAGATAGCTCCCTCAGTTAGGCGCCTCAGTTAGCCGCCTCAGTTAGCCGCCTCAGTTAGCTCCCTCAGTTAGCCGCCTCAGTTAGCTCCCTCAGTTAGGCGCCTCAGTTAGCTCCCTCAGTTATCTCCCTCAGTTAGCTCCCTCAGTTAGGCGCCTCAGTTAGGCGCCTCAGTTAGCTCCCTCAGTTATCTCCCTCAGTTAGGCGCCTCAGTTAGCAGCCTCAGTTATTAGCAGCCTCAGTTAGGCGCCTCAGTTAACTCCTTCAGTTAGCTCCCTCAGTTAGCCGCCTCGGTTAGCTCCATCAGTTAGCCACCTCAGTTAGCCGCCTCAGTTAGCAGCCTCAGTTAGCCGCCTCAGTTAGCCCCCTCAGTTAGCCGCCTCAGTTAGCTCCCTCAGTTAGGCGCCTCAGTTAGCAGCCTCAGTTAGCGACCTCAGCTAGTCGCCTCAGTTAGCCACCTCAGTTAGCCGCCTCAGTAAGCCACCTCAGTTAGTCACCTCAGTTAGCTCCCTCAGTTAGCTCCCTCAGTTAGCTGCCTCAGTTAGCGACCTCAGCTAGTCACCTCAGTTAGCCACCTCAGTTAGCCGCCTCAGTTAGCTCCCTCAGTTAGCTCCCTCAGTTAGCTGCCTCAGTTAGCTCCCTCAGTTAGCTCCCTAAGTTAGCTCCCTCAGTTAGCTCCCTCAGTTAGCTGCCTCAGTTAGCTCCCTAAGTTAGCTGTTAGCATTGTTAGCATTACTCATTCAAAACAATGCATGCTACTACTAGGGATCCATTTTCGAAGAGTCATTAAATCATAAAAGAAAATCGAATAGTTTAAGCAACTATCGTTTTGTCTTAAATATATATTGTCCCTGGTTTCTACCAGCACCTACACTGTGTAGTGTATTGAGAGGGGACCCCATTAACTGTTACACCGCTGAACAGCATGCTGGGTACAGCCACCTACACTGTGTAGTGTATTGAGAGGGGACCCTATTAACTGTTACACCGCTGACCAGCATGCTGGTAACATAACAGCTGGGAGAGACTCCGTCGCGACACAGTACATTCAGAAGAAAGAGGCTGGAGATGTTTCACTAAGTCGGAATTAATCCTTTTGTTCCCGGAAATAATATTCCTTAGGCTCCCGGATATCTAACGCTAGCTGACAGCAGCCGGCTAGCTCTCTTGTTTCATTATGTCACTATTAAGTCAAAACAAAACCACACGAATGCTTTTGTTCCTGGAAAATAACGTTAGCCTGATCCGACTCCCAAATATCTAGCCGTTTGCAATGACAGCAGCTAGCTAGCTTGCTTTTTTGATTATCTCATGTTCACTATTAAGTAAAACCTAAATCATATGTGGGGATCTTCAAATAGTAGTGGAATAGTTCCCAGTGAGTCTTGCCCATCCCTAGCTGCTGGCCCCAGGCTACTGGAGGGCAAGACCGGCAGCAAGGCCAGGAGGCCGATTCTAGGCATAGCAGAGGGATGGATGTGGAAATATGTTCAACGTAAATTAAACAGATTAAAACTCTACATGCCAGTGTTTTCCTTTAAACCTGCAATAGAAAAGCAAGTAAACATAAAGCAAACAACGTAAAGAAAATATTAGCAACATGTAACATTCAACACATTCAGACCCGAAATAAGATTATTATACAAAACACACAGTCATGAATCTGGTAAACGTAAATCATGGAATAAATAGAAAACCTAAGCATAAGTGGACATAAATAACTAAATAATGACACAATCTCCCTGTTTTAACAAAGTTCCCTGAAAGCTTTTACCAGTAGTGTATAAGGGGCAGTGCTGCTAAAGCCAGCAGGTTTAGGGGGTTCCAAGGTGACCTCTGACCCCTGACTCACCTTCAGGTGTCAAATGTCTGGGTCACTACCTGGAGGCCGACAGGGGGGCGAGTTCAACCGTCCCCGCTGTGACAGGTGCATTGTGGAAGGAGGGGAGGAGGGGGGATAACAGCACTTTATCATCATCAATTGTTATCTTACTCTAAGAGAATAAAAAGGACTCGGCGCACGGCACAGCACACAGTGAGGAGTCGAGAGCTAGGATATCCTACAGGAGGGGAGGAGGACCAACAGGGTGGGTTTAGAGTGTGGGGGTGGGTTTAGAGTGTGGAGGTGGGTTTAGAGTGGTGGGTTTAGAGTGTGGGGGTGGGTTTAGAGTGTGGAGGTGGGTTTAGAGTGTGGGGGTGGGTTTAGAGTGTGGAGGTGGGTTTAGAGTGTGGAGGTGGGTTTAGAGTGTGGGGGTGGGTTTAGAGTGTGGAGGTGGGTTTAGAGTGTGGAGGTGGGTTTAGAGTGTAGAGGTGGGTTTAGAGTGTGGAGGTGGGTTTAGAGTGTGGGGGTGGGTTTAGAGTGTGGAGGTGGGTTTAGAGTGTGGAGGTGGGTTTAGAGTGTAGAGGTGGGTTTAGAGTGTGGAGGTGGGTTTAGAGTGTGGAGGTGGGTTTAGAGTGTGGAGGTGGGTTTAGAGTGTGGAGGTGGGTTTAGAGTGTGGAGGTGGGTTTAGAGTGTAGAGGTGGGTTTAGAGTGTGGGGGTGGGTTTAGAGTGTGGAGGTGGGTTTAGAGTGTGGGGGTAGGTTTAGAGTGTGGGGTGGGTTTAGAGTGTAGAGGTGGGTTTAGAGTGTGGAGGTGGGTTTAGAGTGTAGAGGTGGGTTTAGAGTGTGGAGGTGGGTTTAGAGTGTGGAGGTGGGTTTAGAGTGTAGAGGTGGGTTTAGAGTGTAGAGGTGGGTTTAGAGTGTAGAGGTGGGTTTAGAGTGTAGAGGTGGGTTTAGAGTGTAGAGGTGGGTTTAGAGTGTAGAGGTGGGTTTAGAGTGTAGAGGTGGGTTTAGAGTGTGGAGGTGGGTTTAGAGTGTAGAGGTGGGTTTAGAGTGTGGGGGTGGGTTTAGAGTGTAGAGGTGGGTTTAGAGTGTGGAGGTGGGTTTAGAGTGTGGAGGTGGGTTTAGAGTGTAGAGGTGGGTTTAGAGTGTGGGGGTGGGTTTAGAGTGTAGAGGTGGGTTTAGAGTGTGGGGGTGGGTTTAGAGTGTGGAGGTGGGTTTAGAGTGTGGGGGTGGGTTTAGAGTGTAGAGGTGGGTTTAGAGTGTAGAGGTGGGTTTAGAGTGTGGGGGTGGGTTTAGAGTGTGGAGGTGGGTTTAGAGTGTGGAGGTGGGTTTAGAGTGTGGGGGTGGGTTTAGAGTGTAGAGGTGGGTTTAGAGTGTAGAGGTGGGTTTAGAGTGTGGGGGTGGGTTTAGAGTGTGGAGGTGGGTTTAGAGTGTGGAGGTGGGTTTAGAGTGTGGAGGTGGGTTTAGAGTGTGGAGGTGGGTTCAGAGTGTGGAGGTGGGTTTAGAGTGTAGAGGTGGGTTTAGAGTGTGGGGGTGGGTTTAGAGTGTGGGGGTGGGTTTAGAGTGTGGAGGTGGGTTTAGAGTGTGGAGGTGGGTTCAGAGTGTGGAGGTGGGTTTAGAGTGTGGGGGTGGGTTTAGAGTGTGGAGGTGGGTTTAGAGTGTGGGGGTGGGTTTAGAGTGTAGAGGTGGGTTTAGAGTGTGGAGGTGGGTTCAGAGTGTGGGGGTGGGTTTAGAGTGTAGAGGTGGGTTTAGAGTGTGGGGGTGGGTTTAGAGTGTGGGGGTGGGTTTAGAGTGTGGAGGTGGGTTTAGAGTGTAGAGGTGGGTTTAGAGCAGTGGGGGTGGGTTTAGAGTGTGGGGGTGGGTTTAGAGTGTAGAGGTGGGTTTAGAGTGTGGGGGTGGGTTTAGAGTGTGGAGGTGGGTTTAGAGTGTGGGGGTGGGTTTAGAGTGTAGAGGTGGGTTTAGAGTGTGGGGGTGGGTTTAGAGTGTGGAGGTGGGTTTAGAGTGTGGAGGTGGGTTTAGAGTGTAGAGGTGGGTTTAGAGTGTAGAGGTGGGTTTAGAGTGTGGGGGTGGGTTTAGAGTGTGGGGGTGGGTTTAGAGTGTGGGGTGGGTTTAGAGTGTGGGGGTGGGTTTAGAGTGTGGAGGTGGGTTTAGAGTGTAGAGGTGGGTTTAGAGTGTGGGGGTGGGTTTAGAGTGTGGGGGTGGGTTTAGAGTGTGGGGTGGGTTTAGAGTGTGGGGGTGGGTTTAGAGTGTGGAGGTGGGTTTAGAGTGTGGAGGTGGGTTTAGAGTGTGGGGGTGGGTTTAGAGTGTAGAGGTGGGTTTAGAGTGTAGAGGTGGGTTTAGAGTGTGGGGGTGGGTTTAGAGTGTGGAGGTGGGTTTAGAGTGTGGGGGTGGGTTTAGAGTGTGGAGGTGGGTTTAGAGTGTGGAGGTGGGTTTAGAGTGTGGGGGTGGGTTTAGAGTGTAGAGGTGGGTTTAGAGTGTAGAGGTGGGTTTAGAGTGTGGGGGTGGGTTTAGAGTGTGGAGGTGGGTTCAGAGTGTGGAGGTGGGTTTAGAGTGTAGAGGTGGGTTTAGAGTGTGGGGGTGGGTTTAGAGTGTGGAGGTGGGTTTAGAGTGTGGAGGTGGGTTCAGAGTGTAGAGGTGGGTTTAGAGTGTAGAGGTGGGTTTAGAGTGTGGGGGTGGGTTTAGAGTGTAGAGGTGGGTTTAGAGTGTAGAGGTGGGTTTAGAGTGTGGGGGTGGGTTTAGAGTGTGGAGGTGGGTTTAGAGTGTAGAGGTGGGTTTAGAGCAGTGGGGCCCAACCAGTCGATCGCGATCGACAGGTAGATCACGGGCTGATTTCAAGTAGATCTTGATTAATAAAATTCGATTATTAAAAAAAAAAAAAAAAAAAAAAAACGTTTTTTTTTTTTTTTTTTTGCTAAATCAACTCTTCCTCTCCTTGTTAACTACAACAAGCAATGCTGTTTGTTATTTAAGATGAGGTCAGACTCGGCACTGACAGATTTGTGTTCATTATGCTGCTTTTATAAAGCCTCAAATGACGGCTTACAATATACAATTTTGGCTGGTAGCTCTCGGGCTAGGTGGTAAATAAAAAAGTAGATCTTGGTTCAAAAAAGGTTGGACACCCCTGGTTTAGAGTGTGGAGGTGGGTTTAGAGTGTGGAGGTGGGTTTAGAGTGTAGAGGTGGGTTTAGAGTGTGGGGGTGGGTTTAGAGTGTGGAGGTGGGTTTAGAGTGTGGAGGTGGGTTTAGAGTGTGGGGGTGGGTTTAGAGTGTGGGGGTGGGTTTAGAGTGTGGGGGTGGGTTTAGAGTGTAGAGGTGGGTTTAGAGTGTGGGGTGGGTTTAGAGTGTGGAATAAAAGATGTCACACAATAATGATCTCATCCCCACCTATGAGACAAATGGAATAAAAGACAGAAACCATCAGACACACGTGCAGAAAGAACAGAAGAAAACAGAAAAGAGTGAGAACATAAGAGAAATGAAGAGAAAAGAGTGATAACAACATAACAGAAAAGAGTGAGAACAACATAACAGAAAAGAGTGAGAACAACACAACAGAAAAGAGTGAGAACAACATAACAGAAAAGAGTGAGAACAACATAACAGAAAAGAGTGAGAACAACACAACAGAAATTTAATTAAACACAAGCAAAAAAGCCAAACTATAGTATCTGTGGTGACCTCTGCTGTGGTGAAATCAGCTCAACAGTTAGTTTCCATGGAAACGGCCTTGTGGAGCTTCCACAGTTGACATATTTTCTGAATGCAACAGACCTCTTGGGGTGGGGGGTGATTTGATTGACGTTTGATTGTCGTACTAAAGTACAGTACCTGCGCATTCACAATTATTATTATTTTTTTATCCTCTTTTTCTCCGCCTGATTTTCTGTGCTTTTTCCTCCCATCCCAATTTAGTCGTTATGCCAATTCCCCGCTCCCCTACCTGGTCGTTGTGCGCATGTGCCCCCTACTGGTCGGTCTAGGGAGCCCTGAGATCTACCACATGCTTCCTCCGACACATGCGGAGACAGCCAGCGGCTCTCTTTTCACCTGACAGCGCGGACTCTCATTGGTGAAGTGTAACGCGTGGGAGGTCACGCTGCCTTCACCACTTCCAGGTCTGTGCAGGAGTCCAGACCTGACCTGTAGGAGTCGCTGTCCACAACGCCAGATTACCACCCATCAACTTCCCTCCCGCTAACTCAGACAAACGAGTTAGTATGACGGCTGGCCCAAGCCGGAGGCAATGCTGACACCTGGATTCGAGACCGGAGTCTCTCGCATTGGTGACGAGCGCAATCTCCGCTGCGCCACCCAGCCGCCCCTTGCGCATTTACAATTTATAAAAATATGCGGGGGAGGGGTGTAGGGGACTTTTCTTTGGTGTTCACCCTCGTCTGCTGAGTGACACACTTGACTCAACTGCAGAGTGACACACTTGACTCAACTGCAGAGTGACACACTTGACTCAACTGCAGAGTGACACACTTGACTCAACTGCAGAGTGACGCACTTGACTCAACTGCAGAGTGACACACTTGACTCAACTGCAGAGTGACACACTTGACTCAACTGCAGAGTGACACACTTGACTCAACTGCAGAGTGACACACTTGACTCGACTGCAGAGTGACGACCTTGACTCAACTGCTGAGTGACACACTTGACTCAACTGCTGAGTGACACACTTGACTCAACTGCAGAGTGACGCACTTGACTCAACTGCAGTGACACACTTGACTCGACTGCAGAGTGACACACTTGACTCAACTGCAGAGTGACACACTTGACTCAACTGCAGAGTGACACACTTGACTCAACTGCAGAGTGACGCACTTGACTCAACTGCAGAGTGACGCACTTGACTCAACTGCAGAGTGACGCACTTGACTCAACTGCAGAGTGACACACTTGACTCAACTGCAGAGTGAGTATATTGTGGAAAGACTAGACCATTAATTACCAAACCACAACTTAAGCCACAACAGTAAGGAAGTAGCGGTTCTCCAGTACGTTAGAATGATCAGGGAACGACCCCTGTGGACGCTGCAACAAATGACCCTTGTAAGCAAACTTGAAAATGTATGACTTTGGAAGAGTGTCTAAATATCCCAAACTCTCTCCGACATGACTGTTGGTGCCAGCAGTGTTAATTTTGTCAACGAAAATAATGACTAAATATGGTTGTCAATAAAGCTTTTTCCCCCCGACGACAACGAGACGTGACGTCACGTTAATGTAGATCATGTGACACTAACGTGACTAAATTATTTATGCATTATAGTTGACTACATCCGAGGACACAAAAATGTACTTTACAAAAACCATGATGAATTTTCTCTTAATTTATGTTGACTAAAACAAGATGAGACAAAATTATTATAACTTTTAGAATAATTCACGTTATTATTTCAGCATATCCTATTTCCGGCTAATCGATAGCCCACTAAAAGCCAAGCTACGCGAGGCTAAAAACCGCGTCCCAGGTCTCTCTTGACTACAGCTTACAGTCTGTGTACACCCACTACTATCAACATTACACATGGATACAACAAGGACAAGACCATGTTCACTTAAAAAGGTAATGTTGGTATGAAAAGAAAAGAAACAGACGAGTACTAACAGAGTGAGATGGGCCCTACTAGTATAAGTTGTTAATGAATCCCTTTAGTGCTTGAAGCGCACTAAAACATCGTAATGACTTTTTATTTTTCATATAATGTTGGGTACATGCTCAGTAGAGTTAGAACGCTCCCAGTCTTAGGGGCTGTGATGTTTTGTTAGCACACTTTATGCACATAGAAGTCCAGTGGCAGATTCGCTAAGCTAATGTTGTTAGCCGAATGCTCCGATGGAGGCCGCCATTTTAAGTTTTAAGTTTAAAGTGACGTCAGCGATCTACGGTTGTACTCAACGGACAAAAGGGAATGTGTGTGTGATGTGTGTGAAATTTGTACAGTAGGTCCCAGTGAGAATTGCAATCAGTGTGTACTGTGTATTTACACTATCCTTTTTTTTAATCATCTTTTTCCGTTTTTCTCCCCTCCCAATGTTAGTCGTTATGCCAATTCCCAATCCCCTTCCTGGTCGTTGAGCACTCTACCCCCTACCGTCGGTCTGGGAGGGCGGAGACTATCACATGCTTCCTCCGACACATGTGTAGCCAGCCCACCGCTTCTTTTCACCTGGCAGCGCAGACTCTCACTGGGAGAGTGTAACGTGTGGAAGGTCACACTACCTCTCCTAGATCCTTCCCTTGCTGTGCAGGCGCCCCGACCGAACTGTAGGAGTCGCTGTTTACAACGACCAGGACCCACCCTTGCCGGGTTTCCCACCCGATAACCCTGCCAATTGTGTTAGTATGGACGGTCGGCCAACCCGGAAGCACCACAGCTGGATTCGATCCCACTGTCTATGTGGTGGTAGACAGACGCTTAGTCCGCTGCGCTACCCGGCCGCCCCTGTATTTACACACAATTATTTTTTAAATAAGCTATTTAAATCAGAATATGTTCCATTCCATGTCTGACTAGGGATGGGTATCGTTAGGATTTTATCGATACTACTACTCTTATCGATACTGCTTAACGGTTCGGTACTTTATCGATACTCTTATCGGTTCTTTTAGATTATTATTTAAATATATTTAAATTTAAAAAAAAATTATAAATTATTATTTGAACGGCTTAAGGCTATATCTGTACTTGATATTTGTTTGTTGTGTTGCATATTTGAAATAAACTTCAATCAAATCAAACCCCCCCCTCTTAAAAAACAAAAACCTGTGTTTAACCTGGCCATCTATAAAACATCATGCTAAAACTGTGAAACAAATGTCCTACTCCCCTAAAGAAAGAAATACATAGCAAACATGACTCAGTTATGCAATAGTGCTGCTGCTTTTTATTTTGTTAAAATCTTTTAGTTAATAAGACTACAAAATGACTACAACGATTTCATGACGTTTTCCTGTCCACGCCGGAAGTGCATCGGATACTTACCTTAACGTTAAATTTTCAACAACGGAACAGATTGTTGCTAATTAAACACTTCATGGAAACGGAGTAACGTTAACGCTATGTCGAGTTCATACGTGTAGTGTAGTATGAACTCGGCGAGTCGGCATAACGTTAACGTTAGTCAGTTTCAGTGTTGCTGGATGGTACACTCTATTAGCTCCGTAGCTAACGTAGCTAGCCACGTTAACGTTAAATGTTCAACAACAGAACAGATTGCTGCTAATTAAACACTTCATGGAAACGGATTAACGTTATCGCTATGTCGAGTTCATAAGTGTAGTGTAGTATGAACTCGGCGAGTCGGCATAACGTTAACGTTGTTGCTGGATGGTACACTCTATTAGCTCCGTAGCTAACGTAGCTAGCCACGTTAACGTTAAATTTTCAACAACAGATTGCTGCTAATTAAACACTTCATGGAAACGGAGTAACGTTAACGCTATGTCGAGTTCATACATGTAGTGTAGTATGAACTCGGCATAACGTTAACGTTAGAGTGTACCATCCAGCAACACTGAAACTGACTATTAGCTCCGTAGCTAACGTAGCTAGCCACGGACAGGCACCTCCAGTCCCTACCCGTGTATGCGAGTGTGAGCGGCTCGCGACAAGTGTGTGTAATGGCTTGCTGCGGCTCGCTTCTCGTGCAGAGACAGAGAGAGGAGAGATAGTTTGCAACGTTTAAATTCCTGGAAAAAAAAACTCATAATAATAATACTTTCTCGAGTATCGATAGCAGTACCGATAACGTCGGAGCTTATTAATACTCCGTTTTTTTCTAATTCAGTACCGGTTCCCGTTTAGAACCGGGGTCCGGGGGGCATCCCTATGTCTGACTATTTCTGAATCTATTGACCATTTCAAGGAATGTTTGGTTACTATTGGGCTTCTAGCCTTCTACTGAACTTATTGTGAATCAGCTGATAGGGGTTTGGCTAGACTATACTTAATAAATAGAATTGCATTATTTACAATATAAAAATATAAAATGCCTTTTTTTCATTAGCGAAAACTAGACAAAAATCATCAGTTTTCTGCGACAAAATATAGACAAAAACAAAAAAGACAAAATCGAGACTAACACTGACTAAGACTAAAATCCTCAGACATGTAGTTGACTAAAACGGACTAAACGAAAAATAAATGAAGGCGACTAAATATGATGAAAATGAAAAAGGAGCATTTGACACATGACTAAGACTAAAATTTAAATAACTGCCAAAATTAACACTGGGTGCCAGAGACGTTGGAAGGGGGGGGTGCGGTAGCACCCACTAGTGGCAGCTTCAGTTACTGCACTTTGTCCAAGCTAATGTAGGCTTGAAAAGTCTAAATAAAACAATTATTACGTTCTTCTCATTTGCCTCACGTCTCACGTCATTTTCAGTTAAAGGGTCATTCGAAATAACTTATTTCAAAGCCATTCTAAACAACGAACGTTCCTCTCACTCGCCTCCCTGCCACGTTGATTTAAAAAAGACATTAGAATTCACGTATAGTAGGCTATTTCAAAGACGTTCTGAACAATGTACATCTCACTCCCTCTCATGTCAT
>NW_028168975.1:17500-21859 GCF_963971535.1 Notolepis coatsorum | reverse complement strand
TCTCTCTCTCTCTCTCTCACACACACACACACACACACACACACACACACACACACACACACTCTTTCACTCTCTCTCTCTCTCTCTCTCTCTCACACACACACACACACACACACACACACACACACACACACACACACACACACACACACACACACTCTCTTTCACTGCTTCTCTCTCTCACACACACACGCTCTCTCATTGTCTCTCTCTCTCACACACTCACACACACACACACACACACACACACACACACACACACACACACACACACACACACACTCTCTCTCTCTCTCTCTCTCTCTCTCTCTCTCTCTCTCTCTCGTTGTCTCTCTCTCTCTCACACACACACTGTCTTTCACTGTCTCTCTCACTCTCAGACACACTCTCTTTCACTGTCTCTCTATCTCTCTCTCTCACATACACACACGCTCTCTCTCACTCTCTCTCTCACACACATGCACACACACACTCTCTCTCACTGTATCTCTCTCTCACACACACTCTCTCTCACTGTCTCTCTCTCACACACACACACACACACACACACACACATTCTCTCACTGTCTCTCTCTCCCTCTCACACACACACGCATCATGCACACATGCACTCTCTCTCTCGCCCTCGTTCTGTCTGTCTCACACTCTCTCCATCTCTCTCTCTCTCTCTCTCTCTCTCTCTCTCTCTCTCTCTCTCTCTCTCTCTCTCTCTCTGGTGTTCTGCCAACATGTGGAGTCAGTCAGTGGAAAGACTCTGTTAGTAGCCCATGTCCTCTGGGACAATGTGACAACAACATCCGTTACAACAGATAGCCAGGCGGTAGTCAGTAGTCAGTACTTCACTGTAGGGCTGGGCGATATGGCCTCTAAATGATATCGCAATATTTTTTGGCCATATCACGATACATGATATATATCGCGATATTTTGACATTTCCTCTTAAGCACTTAAAAATTCTTGATTTAACCCTTTAACAGTCAGGCCAATATGATGATTATAATAGTCCCTGCAACATATGTTTCCATTATTAAACCATGAAGATGCTTTAAAAAATTATTACATTAAAATGTACTAAGAGTAGTCTACTGACAACATTTATATAGCGTGTTTTATCAAAGCGCTTTACAACTTAAGCCTCACATTCACCCGTTCACTCACACATTCACACACCGACGGCGACCATGCAAGGTGCTGACTCGAGGACACTTCGACACACTACCTAGTAAGATAAGATAAGATAAGATAATCCTTTATTGATCCCCTTGTGGAAATTCGGTTGACAAAGCAGCATGGGGGGGGGGGATACAGGGTGGGGGATGCATAGCATACTAGGACCGCTACTGTTCCTAATTTATGCAAATGACATGTCGTCAGCTTGTGACTGCAACTTATTCCTGTTTGCGGACGACTCAGCCCTGCTGGTCTCTGACAAGAACAAGTTACAGGTTGAAAAAAACCCTCAGCTCGGAACTAGGCAGAATCTGCATATGGCTCGCTGATAACAAACTATCATTACACATGGGCAAAACAGAGTCCATTCTCTTCGGTTCAAATAACAAACTCAGCAAGACCGACGCTTCTCAGTTACAGTGGGTGACAATATTGTCACAAGGAAAGATGAAATTACCTACCTGGGTTCCATCCTAGAGGCAAATCTCTCCTGTGACAAAATGGCATCCAATGTAATAAAAAAAAGTCAACCAACGAACTCGATTCTTGTACCGGATCTCCTCTCTGGTAAACAAGAATACCTCTAACTCTAACAGGAGCACTCATTCAGGGGTACTACGACTATGCTTGCACCTCATGGTACCAAAGCACCTCAAAGGCGCTAAAAACAAAATTACAAACATCTCAAAACAAACTGGTCAGACTACTGCTTGACCTTACTCCTAGAACCCACCTCACCCCTGCCCACTTTGACAACCTAGGATGGCTTAGAGTAGACGACAGAGTACAGCAACTTGCAATGGGCCTGGTCTACAAGATACACTACACAACCAAGGTACCCATGTACAAAATACTTCCCAAAGGTCAGTGAATACCACGATCACAACACCAGAGGGAGCTCCACAAATCATGTTAAACCAGATTCGGCTCAAATAAGGGACTAAACACGTTTCGCAATTATGCCACATCAATGTGGAACGCCCTACCCAAAGCTGTAAAGGAATGTGGATCACTACCCACTTCAAAACCTCTCTCAAGGGACACCTACGGGAGACTGCAATTCAACACTGGCCCCTGTAAATATCCTAACCCAACCCCCTCCAATGTACAGTCATTTACCTAGTATGGTTTTGTCATTAGTCCAATGTACAATTTTGCTTGTTTGTACAGTGTCTCCCCCCCCTCAATTGTACAGTTTTGCTTGTTTATACAGTGTTTCTCCCCCCCCCCCCCCCCCCCAACACCTCCAATGTAAATTACCCAGTATGGTTGTCAATATCCCAATGTACCCAACCCCCCCCACCCAACCTCCTCCAATGTACAGTTTCTACGTCAAATGTATATACTCCCTTTTCTTGACTCCTTCTGTATCACAAACAGTACTGTATTTGCAAATCTGGTATGACATAAATGTATAGGTGTAGCAGTACTGACTATCTGTATGCACTGTATCATCTGTATGTCATATATGTCCTGATGAATTGAAAATGGGGGACCCTGATGTAAACAAGACGAAAGTCTTTCTCTGGTCTGCATCCCCTTAACAATTGTGTGTATTGAGCTGTACTGTATTGTACCCATTCTGCAATCTGTTAATAAAGTTTTCAATAAATCAATCAATCAGCTTCACAGTACAAATACAATAATAGTAATATAAAGGTACAAACGCAAGATAGTCCAGTGGTGAGAGTCCAGTGATATGAGTATCTATTCTAGTGCAAAGAATCAAGATAGTCGGTACGGTGATGTGAGTCTCTAGTTCTCAAGTCCCGAGTTGTGACAGTGATAGTTCTGGCAGCAGAACCGGCCACTAGTAGGAGCCGGAATCGAACCAGGGAACCTTTTCCGATTACCAGACGACCTGCTGAGCCGCTGTCGCCCCCTAGTGGTCAGGAGCTCCGCTGGATTCCTTTTATCTGGCTGAACATCTAGTAGTAGTAGTAGTAGTAGTAGTAGTAGTAGTAGTAGTAGTAGTAGTAGTAGTAGTAGTAGTAGTAGTAGTAGTAGTAGTAGTAGTAGTAGTAGTTGTATTCAGTCATCATCTCACACAATACAATATGCACAAAAGTTTTACAATATTTGATTTGGCAGTGACTGAAAAGGTATAGACTTAAGCATAAGGCTTATACATGCCTGTCCTATATGCTTAACAAAATGAACACTACAAAACAGTATTCTAAAAGAAATTAACAAAGAAGAAAGCATTATTCACCTTTGTCGTTTTCAAAAATAGCTTTACAAACCATTTTCTTAAAAACCAAAAGCGAATGACTCATTCTTAACTTTATATCAGCGTTAACCCCAATAATAGAAATACACCTCCTTTTAATCCCTTTCTTAGCTTTTCGAACAGTACATTTACGAATATCTCTCGAATCATATTTTCTTTCATGTATTGAAAAAAACCTTTGCACCCCATCCAGGTGCCCATACTGTACAGTACAGTACACTCAACGTCAACAGAACAGCCAGCGCGTATCACCACCTGGAGCAGCATCTGTCACATACTGTACACTCAACAGGGCTGTACCCAATAGTTACGAGCTTCGAAGCTGCATTCATAACGTTGACATTTGAATTCTAAATCAACATTTGAATAAAAAAATATATATATATATATTTATTTTTTTGTATGTGTGTCTATTCATTCTGTTTAAACTAGGGATGCTCGATATTTTTTTTTTTACTGATATCCGATATACCGATATTGTCCAACTCTTAATTTCCGATACCGATATGTAGTAGTAGTAGTAGTAGTTTAGTAGTAGTTTCTCCCCCCCAAAAACACAACATTATGCATACTTTTCACAATAAATAAAATAAGAATTTGTTCTTACTTGCTTGCCTGGGTAAATAAAGGTTAAATAAATGTAAAGAAAATATATATATATATATTTTAATCCGATACCGATAATTTCCCATATTACATTTGAATACCAATATCGGTAGGCAGATAATATCGGACATCCCTAGTTTAAACCAATGGGGTTTTTCTTCACAGTTGCAGATAAAGATTAGGCTACACTAATATTATAGTATTATACTATTATAGTATATGACTCGTCATAAAAGTTTAAATAATACATTTATCATAAATGATGTAGCCTATATCTGCAATTACATTCGGTACATTTACATTTAGTCATTTAGCTGAACGCTTTTATCCAAAGCGACTTACA
Organism: Notolepis coatsorum; assembly: GCF_963971535.1. Lineage (NCBI taxonomy): Eukaryota > Metazoa > Chordata > Actinopteri > Aulopiformes > Paralepididae > Notolepis > Notolepis coatsorum. The sequence goes on along the minus strand of NW_028168975.1, from coordinate 17,510 downwards.
AGTTCTGTAC
>NW_028168975.1:5000-15000 GCF_963971535.1 Notolepis coatsorum | reverse complement strand
TAATTGTATCTGCTATTTGCCGTGGTACTAGCGCTATGCTCTCCGTTCCAAGTAAATTGTACATTTGTATTTACTCTGAGCTATGCTTATCGATATTATTTATATTTTGTATTGCTTTTGTGCATGACACGGTTTATCCTACCCATGTCTACTTTGGGTAACACACTAAACATCACGACTGTCTGTCTATCTCCGTGCTTAGATGGGTGATGTTGGGACATTGTGTGTCGCTCGGGAACATCGCCCGTATTATTATTTTTGTTTTGTTTTGTTTATTTATAATAGTTTCCACTGCAAATCGTGCATTTTGTTTACTCTAAGCTATGCTTATCGATATGATTTCTATTTTGTATTGCTCCTGTGCGTGACGCGGATTTATCGTCTTGTTTATCATGGAGGTATATATATATCTATGATATTTATGACCGTCGCCGAGTTGCTCCTGCTTACTTATTTCATGAATGGGGGTCTTATAATTTCATTGGCCATGCTCTTTCACTATAGTTAAACGTCACGCCCAGCACCTGGCTGCGTCGGTGACCAGACGCGTCACTATCTGCTCATTTACATGTTGAACTCTGAACTCGCTGTGATGGCGGACGAACTCATGCACATCGCCCCCACCCGGTGCGGCAAACTAATTGCACTACCCCCAAACTGCAGGCAAAGGTTTGATTGATTGGTTGGAGGTTTTGCTGGCGGTTTGCAGAGTGGGTACAATGCAGTATGGCCCAATGGTTGTTGATGGGATGCAGAACAGATAAGGACTGGTCTTGTTTACATCAGGGCCCCCCTTTTTCTTTTTCTTTTTCTTTTTCAATCTTAATTCATAATATTTGTTACATGCAGATATATAGTGCTGTGGCAACCATACATTTATGACATACAGGAGAATACATACATTTGAGGGGGAGGAAACTGTACATTGGCAGGTACCCTCTGCTCTGAGTTTTAAGAGCATACTTTAAGAAATAACAGACTAATAGTCAATGTTGCGCCCTCCCCAGTTTGCAGGATGTGCTGCCCATTGGTTATCATTCAGTTGTGGGTGTGTGTGTCGACTTGTTTAAACTTAATTAAACCACTACGGTTTAACAATAATGATAATAATTATTATTATTGATATTATTATTATTATTATTATTATTATTATTATTATTATTATTATTATTATTATTATTATTATTATTATTATTATTATTATTATTATTATTATTATTATTATTATTATTATTTTTTTTTTCTCCTCTCTACCTTTTAGAGGCATTTAATTATACTTTTTTTGTTACTGTTGTGGGAGCGTGGCGTGTAGCCACTGAGAAGGAAGTCTGCTTTTTACCTGGCTGTTTGCATTTTAGTTTGCAGACGACCAGGTGGGATGCAGCTTAATCTCCGGATAGGAGAAGTTATAGTAGTGGGGGGGAGGGGGGAGGGAATGGGGGATTGTGTTTTTTGTTTTTCTTTTCAGTCGACTCGCTCTGTTTTATTTTTGTTTTCACGCTCACGCTCGGTACTCAATGGAACCTTAACAAGTGAATATGTATCTATTATAGTTTTCTACTCCAAACGAATTACATTCAACCAGACTGCATCCCTTTTAGACTATGGCTAATTTGAATATCCTGATCTGGAATACAGGGGGTCTCAATATACCACATAAACGCACAAGTGTACTAACGTGGCTAAAGAGGAAGCAAGTGGATCTGGCTTTGCTGAGTGAAACTCATCTTTTATTGGCGGATAATGCAAAATTGGCAAATACATTTTATCATAACATAAGTTCTTCTTCTTTTGGCACCAAGACCCGAGGGGTAGCCATAGTGGCGAAGAAAAATTTGAATATTAAACTGTTAGATGTGTGGTCTGATGCAAATGGTCGAATCACTATTGCTAAAATAGAATGCTCTAACCGGAAAATTGCGCTGATTTCTGCATACGCCCCTAATTTGTATGACGCTAACTTTTATGCTGCACTAACTTCAGCTATGTTGAAACTACCTGATTACTCTTTAATAGTAGGAGCTGATTTTAATGCAGTTTGGGATCCATTGATCGATAGATCCAATCACACGGAAAACTCTGATCAGAAGCAAGCTACCACAGCCCTACAGGCCTGGTCTAAGGACACAGGGGTAATTGATATGTGGCGTTTGCTCAACCCATCTGCGAGGGATTACTCCTTCTTCTCGTCGAGACATAAGACCTCTTCCAGAATTGATTATGTTTTTTCTTCCCCACATCTCTTTGATAGCTTTGATGTTGACTTAGTGCCCATAGCACTCTCAGACCACAAAGGTATCCTCCTCAAAGGTTCACTCAGTAAAATAACATCCCGTGCCCCTAGATGGCGTTTTAACTCAACACTTCTGAAAAACGGAGAGTTTAACTTGCAATTTAAAGAGAAGCTCACTGAATTCCTACAGTTTAATGTTGGCTCTGTACAGGACCCCAGAATCCTATGGAATTCGGTTAAGGGATTTATCAGAAGTAACACTACTCTCTTTGCATCTAATCTCCGCAAGGGACGTCTCTCCAAGCTAGAGGAACTGGAAAAGCTTCAAGCCATGTTGATCTCTTCCTTGCAGCACAACTACTCTAATCGACTGGAGCTTCAAATTAAGGTAGTGAAAAAAGAGATTAACTCTATTTTAAGACAACAATCTGAATTTCAGATGCACAGAACAAGACAGCACTACTACTTTCACGCCTCCAGGCCTAGTCACCTATTAGCTATGAAGATACGTGCCAGTGAGCAATTTGCGGATATCCCTTCCATTAAGAACCAACAGGGGGAGGTAACCACCAACCCAAAAAAGATTAATGATACATTTCGTTGTTTTTATTCCAATCTGTACAAGTCAGAGGTGGTCTTTGATCATACCAAGCTGGAGGATTTTCTTGATCAAATCAATCTACCACAGATCTCAGAAGATAGTGCTAGGTTGTTAGCTGCACCTATCACGCTGGTTGAACTTAGAGAGGCGATTGCGGATATGCAACGGGGCAAGGCTCCCGGATGGGACGGCATTCCACCGGAACTCTATCTTGCATTCTGGGATGTACTCGGCCCCTTATTACTCTCAATGATCTTACACTCAATCAAAGAGGGCAATTTTTCTAGAGATGTCAATATGGCGCTTATATCTGTTTTACTCAAGAAGGATAAGGACCCCACCGAATGTGGCAGCTACAGGCCCCTAAGTCTCCTCGGAGCCGATCTTAAGCTATATGCCAAGGTTCTAGCCACCAGACTTCAAAAGCACATGACATCTCTAGTTCACCCTGATCAGACCGGCTTCATAAGAGGCCGCCTGGTTACTGACAACATCAGACGGTTACTGCACGTGATCAATGCCAGCAAGGATATTGCAGCCCCTACAGCGGTCATATCCTTGGACGCAATGAAGGCATTTGACAGATTGGAGTGGTCTTACTTATGGGCAGTTCTCAGAAGGATGGGGTTGGGTGAGGGTTTCATTCATATGATCAAAGTATTATACACTGAGCCTTCGGCCATGATCTTAACGGGAAAGTTCTGTTCGCCACTCTTCTCTGTCTCGCGTTCTTCTAGACAGGGTTGTCCTCTTAGTCCCGGACTCTTCGCTTTATCCCTCGAACCCCTAGCTCAATACATAAGACAATCCCAAATTATGTCTCCTATTTCAATTCAGGGCACACATCATCATATTAGCTTATACGCAGATGATGTACTCCTGTTTATGCAAAATCCCTCCATCTCTCTACCTCATCTGCTCGGCGTGATAGATGAATTCGGCAGCCTGTCCGGCTTTAAGATCAACTGGCCAAAATCTGCTTTTCTTCCACTTAATGAGCCTGCGAAGGCTACCATCTTACCGGCAAACATGCTTATGGTGGAGCACTTTAAATGTCTCGGGATTGAAATATTCCCCACTATAGGCCAGACGGTAAGGTATAATTACTCCAGCTTGGGTGACAGGATTACGAATGACTTTAACAGATGGTCCAAATTAAAAAATTCATTACAGGCCCGTGCGTCAATAATTAGAATGAATATTTTACCCAGAATTAACTTTATCAGCTCCATGCTCCCGTTACCTCCTCCTGTTGGTTACTGGCAGAAATTGCACTCTGCCTCGTATAAATTCGTTTGGAACAATAAACGCCCGCGCTTGAAGAGATCAACTGCCCAAAGGAGTAAACTCGATGGGGGCTTAGCATTTCCAGACTTTAAATATAATTTTCAGGCTTTCTCTCTGAGACCTTTGATCACTTGGTTTGATGCTCAAGCAGCTGTATCTTGGCGACCATTGGAGGAGAAGTTGGTGTCCCCACATAGACTTCAGGATATTGTGTATACCAACATATCAATTAAACAATGTAAATTAAGATTTGGCCCTTTAATCACACATGTGATCCAAACTTGGCGTGACACTCAGAAAGTGGGTACAAACCGCCATCAATGGCACACGCATTCCCCTCTATTTAATAACAATCTTCTCCTTATTGAACAACAACCTATTAGGTACCCTAGATGGGAAAAGAAAGGTATCCACACATTGGGGGATATCTTTGATAACTCTGGCCTCCGATCTTTCCAGGATATATCCAACGTATATGATCTCCCCGGAACCTCCTTTTTCTTTTATTTACAAATAAGAGCAGCTCTGAAGGCTCATGGCGTGCCATGGGATGATCCACTAGTGCATCACCGCTTTCACAAGTTCTTTTATGACAAGGAGACATCGAGAGGCTTTGTCTCTGACTTTTATCGCCATTTACTCATGACCTCGTATAAAGAGCTCCCCCTGGATACGATTTGGAGAAAGGATGTTCCGGAGTTGGATGTAGATTTTGATTGGGATGCAGTCTGGGAAAATGTTCGGTTATCCTCACACAACCCAGATCACCAACAGATTCATCTGAATTTTATTCACAGGACTTATTTAACCCCTAGACGATTGAATTCAATGGGTCTCAGACCTGACTCTCTGTGTACCTTGTGTCCAAGTGGCGCCACAGGTACATTTATGCATATGTACTGGGAATGCCCTCCTGTTGTGATTTTTTGGGAAAATGTTACATATCAGCTCGCAGACATTTTCTCTCTAACCATACCTGTATCTCCTTCTGTACTATTACTGAATGATCTCTCTAAATTACCGACCTCTATACAGGTGAAAAAACTAATTTTGGCCGGCCTCACAGCCGCAAAAAAATTGATTGCCTCACGTTGGTTTCATCCAGATAGACTCTGTCCAAAGGTATGGTTTCTCACCTACCTTGACGTGATCTATTTGGAGATATCCACGGCACGTGTTATAGGGGTTAGGGAATCTGATATCGTAATTTGGTTGGCTACAGTGGCAAAGTTGAGGGAACGCAAAAATGTTTGTTTAGATTCTTTTTTTTTTTTTTTTTTTTTTTTTTTTTTTTTTGCTGAGTGATGTATTGTGATGTATTATGAGTGTGACTCATGTTGAGGTCCTGGGGTGAGCGGGGGGAGGGGGGGGGGGGGAAGAGAACGAGCGAGTGTCCATGTTAGGATGATCACTGTACAGTTGTATCAGTGGTTGTCTTGTCATGTGGTGTTGAGTAAGTCTTTTTATGTATTGTTGTTGTTGTATTGTGATATGTTTTGTTTCATGTTGGAAAAAAGAAAAGAAAATAAAAATATTTGATCAAAAAAAAAAGTATATATATCTCAATCACTCTCTATCTCTACCCCCCCTCTCTCTCTCCCCCCCCCCTCCCTCTCTCCCCCTCTCTCACTCTCTCTATCTCACTCCCTCTCTCTCCCCCCCCCCTCCCTCCCTCCCTCCCTCCCTCCCTGTACAGCAGCTGGGGGTCTGGTTGCCACCCGGGTAGAGAGTGTCCCTCCCTCAGGGGGCCCTGGTCGGGGTAGAGAGTGTCCCTCCTCCAGGGGGCCCTGGCCGGGTAGAGAGCGTCCCTCCCCCAGGGGCCCTGGCCGGGGTAGAGAGCGTCCCTCCCTCAGGGGGCCCTGGCCTGGTAGAGAGTGTCCCTCCTCCAGGGGGCCCTGGCCGGGGTAGAGAGCGTCCCTCCCCCAGGGGGCCCTGGCCGGGGTAGAGAGTGTCCCCTCCTCCAGGGGCCCTGCCCTGGTAGAGAGTGTCCCTCCTCCAGGGGGCCCTGGCCGGGGTAGAGAGTGTCCCTCCCTCAGGGGGCCCTGTTCGGGGTAGAGAGTGTCCCTCCCTCAGGGGGGCCCTGGTCGGGGTAGAGAGCGTCCCTCCCTCAGGGGGCCCTGGCCGGGGTAGAGAGTGTCCCTCCCCCAGGGGGGCCCTGGCCGGGGTAGAGAGTGTCCCTCCTCCAGGGGGCCCTGGCCGGGGTAGAGAGTGTCCCTCCCCCAGGGGGCCCTGGCCGGGGTAGAGAGTGTCCCTCCCCCAGGGGGCCCTGGCCGGGGTAGAGAGTGTCCCTCCCCCAGGGGCCCCTGGCCGGGGTAGAGAGTGTCCCCTCCCTCAGGGGGCCCTGGCCGGGGTAGAGAGTGTCCCTCCACCAGGGGGCCCTAGCCGGGGTAGAGAGTGTCCCCTCCACCAGGGGGCCCTGGCCGGGGTAGAGAGTGTCCCTCCCCCATGGGGCCCTGGCCGGGGTAGAGAGTGTCCCTCCCCAGGGGGCCCTGGCCGGGGTAGAGAGTGTCCCTCCCCCAGGGGGCCCCTGGCCGGGGTAGAGAGTGTCCCTCCCTCAGGGGGCCCTGGCCGGGGTAGAGAGTGTCCCTCCCCAGGGGGCCCTGGCCGGGGTAGAGAGTGTCCCTCCCCTCAGGGGGCCCTGGCCGGGCGTAGAGAGTGTCCCTCCCCCAGGGGCCCTGGCCGGGGTAGAGAGTGTCCCTCCCTCAGGGGGCCCTGGCCGGGGTAGAGAGTGTCCCTCCCTCAGGGGGCCCTGGCCGGGGGTAGAGAGTGTCCCTCCCCCATGGGGCCCTGGGCCGGGGGTAGAGAGTGTCCCTCCCTCAGGGGGCCCTGGCCCCGGTAGAGAGTGTCCCTCCTCCAGGGGGCCCTGGCCCCGGTAGAGGAGGTGTCCCTCCTCCAGGGGGCCCTGGCCGGGGTAGAGAGTGTCCCTCCCCCAGGGGGCCCTAGCTGGCCGGCTGAGTGAGCTGACGAGCCGCTGCCATAAATGACTGTTTAATTGAGATCAATCTCCAGGGTGAGATAAGATAAGATGATCCTTTATTAATCCCCTTGGGGACATTCGGATGTCAAAGCAGCATGGGGGGGGGGGGGGGGGGGGTACAGGGGGGAGGATACAGAGCTTCACATTCCTATACAGTCCAGTGACTATAGATACAATATAAAATATAAATACAAATACAATATTATAAAAAAGTACAAAATACAAGATAGTTCAGTGATATGAGTCTCTAGTGCAACATACAAGAAGATAGTATAGTCAGTACAGTGATATGAGTCTCTAGTGCAACATACAAGAAGATAGTATAGTCAGTACAGTGATATGAGTCTCTAGTGCAACATACAAGAAGATAGTATAGTCAGTACAGTGATATGAGTCTCTAGTGCAACATACAAGAAGATGTATAGTCAGTACAGTGATATGAGTCTCTTGTGTATCCTGTGTGTTTTCACGTTGTGTTTACATGTCACTGTGTTCGTTCGGCGGCTCACCGTGTCCCGCGGGACCCCCAGGAGCCCCCCCCCCCCCCCCGACGCCAAGGCACCAGGGTGGAAGGATATAGTCCTGCAGTGAACAGGTCTGCACTCAGAAAGGAGCAAGCAGAGGAGGGTATAGGGAGCCTATACAGTCGAATAGTGTGCGCGCGCTGCGCTGCGCGTGTGTGTGTGTGTGTGTGTGTGTGTGTGTGTGTGTGTGTGTGTGTGTGTGTGTTGTGTGTGTGTGTGTGTGTGCGATGATCAAATACGGTGGAATCTGTTGACACGTTCTCCAGTTGGAACATCCTACTAAGTCCCCCTAATTCAAAAGCTTATCAGGAAACGGTTCTGTCCCACACACACACACACACACACACACACACACACACACACACACACACACACACACACACACACACAACACACACACACACACACACACACACACACACACACACACACACACCACACACACACACACACACACACACACACACACACACACACACACACACACAGCAGCACCACACACACACACACACACACACACGCACACACACACACACCGCACCTCACACACGAGTGCACAAGTTAGCACAAGCCACACACAGCACACACAAGCACACGACACACACAAGCACGCAAACGCACACACACCACACGCACACACACACACACTTACACACACTAAGTGATAAGTATTCATTTATTTATGAAACAAACATTCAAAAGGGAAACCGTGGAAATTCTAGACTAGAGTATATAGAAGTATATATAGAGTATACATAGAGTATATATCGAGTATATATATAGAGTGTATATATATATAGAGTCTATATAGAGTATAGGCAACACTTTGGAAAAATTACTTCTCTGTGTCTCTGATCTCTGACATTCACCCAGCAGAGACACCCAGGAGGAGACACCCAGGAGAGACACCCAGGAGAGACCACCCAGGAGAGACACCCAGCAGAGACACCCCAGCAGAGACACCCAGGAGAGACACCCAGGAGAGACACCCAGCAGAGACCACCCAGGAGAGACACCCAGGAGAGACACCCAGGAGAGACACCCAGGAGAGACCACCCAGCAGAGACACCCAGCAGAGACACCCAGGAGAGACACCCAGGAGAGACACCCAGCAGAGACACCCAGGAGAGACACCCCAGGAGAGACACCCAGGAGAGACACCCCAGGAGAGACACCCAGCAGGAGACACCCAGGAGAGACACCCAGGAGAGACACCCAGAGAGACACCCAGCAGAGACACCCAGCAGAGACACCCAGGAGAGACACCCAGGAAGAGACACCCAGGAGAGACACCCAGGAGAGACACCCAGGAGAGACACCCAGGGAGACACCCAGGAGAGACACCCAGGAGAGACACCCAGGAGAGACACCCAGCAGAGACACCCAGGAGAGACACCCAGGAGAGACACCCAGGAGAGACACACAGGAGAGACACCCAGCAGAGACACCCAGCAGAGACACCCAGGAGAGACACCCAGGAGGAGACACACAGGAGAGACACACAGCAGAGACACCCCAGGAGAGACACACAGCAGAGACCACCCAGGAGAGACACCCAGGAGAGACACCCAGGAGAGACACCCAGGAGAGACCACCCAGCAGAGACACCCAGGAGAGACACCCAGGAGAGACACACAGCAGAGACACCCAGGAGAGACACCCAGGAGAGACACCCAGGGAGAGACACCCAGGAGAGACACCCAGCAGAGACACCCAGGAGAGACACCCAGCAGAGACACCCAGGAGAGACACCCAGGAGAGACACCCAGCAGAGACCACCCAGGAGAGACACCCAGGAGAGACACCCAGGAGAGACCACCCAGGAGAGAGACACCCAGGAGAGACACCCAGCAGAGACACACAGGAGAGACACCCAGGAGAGACCACACAGGAGAGACACCCAGGAGAGACACCCAGGAGAGACACCCAGGAGAGACACCCAGGAGAGACACCCAGGGGAGACACACAGGAGAGACACCCCAGGAGAGACACACAGGAGAGGGCACCCAGGAGAGACACCCAGGGGAGACACCCAGGAGAGACACCCAGGAGAGACACACAGGAGAGACACCCAGGAGAGACACACAGGAGAGACACCCAGAAGAGACACCCAGGAGAGACACCCAGGAAGAGACACCCAGGAGAGACAACCCAGGGGAGACACCCAGGAGAGGACACCCAGGAGAGACGCACAGGAGAGACACCCAGGAGAGACACACAGGAGAGACCACCCAGGAAGAGACACCCAGGAGAGACACCCAGGAGAGACACCCAGGGGAGACACCCAGGAGAGACACCCAGGGAGAGACACCCAGGAGAGACACACAGGAGAGGACACCCAGGAGAGACACACAGGAGAGACACCCAGGAGAGACACC